>NW_026112167.1:15000-47500 GCF_024679095.1 Eriocheir sinensis | reverse complement strand
ATATATATATATATATATATATATATATATATATATATATATATATATATATATATATATATATATATATATATATATATATATATATATATATATATATATATATATATATATATATATATATATATATATATATATATATATATATATATATATATATATATATATATATATATATATATATATATATATATATATATATATATATATATTTTTTTTTTTTACGTCTTGGCCTATTGCGCCGGTAGGCTTCTTCCCGGTGGATCCTGATGGTCGGTCTAAGGCTTCTTTCCGGTGGGGCCTGATGGTCGGCCCAGCCCGTTCTGGCGCAGGCGAGTGTTTATAGTGGCGCCATCTTGCAATTTCTCATGCTGCCCTCTCGGAGCTCATCTTTAATCCTAGAATCTAGAGACCGGGTTGATACGTGGTCTTCTGGACAGCATGTGGGTAGTTTTAAGCCACTCGGCGGCAGTTGAAAAATCCCAGCTTGGTGGCACCGGTCGGGGATTGAACTCGCGTTCATAGCGGAGCCTCCACGTGGGCAGCTTTCAGTTGTTGGGTTGCAGGTGGCGGGTGCTGATCCACCCATTGACGAAAGCCCACCTTCTCTGCTTGAGGTTAGAGAGACTGTGGCAAATTTGAGGGATGGAAAGGCACCTGACACCTGTCATATCAATGCGGAGATGCTCAAAGCTGGAGGTGAAGCTATGATCCGCGGGTTGCATGTGGTCTTGACTGCTGTATGGCAGTCCGGTACCATTCCTCTTGACTGGAAGAGGGGGTTGATCGTCCCTATCTGGAAAGGGAAAGGGGACCGCCAGGACTGCAACAACTACCGTGGTATTACACTGCTCAGTGTGCCAGGCAAGGTGCTTGCCCACCTATTGCTGATGCGATTTCGCAGCCAGCTGCTGAAGCTGCAGAGACCAAAACAGTCTGAATTCACGCCTGGTAAGTCAACAACTGACTGTATTCTAGCGCTTCGCGTACTGGAGGCGCGCCGGAGTGAGTTTCGACATGGGATGCTTGCAGTCTATGTCGATCTCAATAAGGGGTTTGATTCAGTGCATCGCGAGGCACTCAGGGATCTTCTGCGACTCCGTGGGATTCCTGCGAGGACTATTGGTCTGCTGACTGGATTGTATTCCGGGACAGAGAGTGCTGTGAAGTGTGTGTGGGGGGGGGCTTGTCCAGCTTCTTTCCTGTAAATGCGGGAATGAGGCAGGGTTGTGTCCTTGCTCCATCGCTTTTCGACAATTGTATGGACTGGGTACTGGGCAGAGTTGCGGACCAGAGTCATTGCGGAGCATGCATTGGCAATACCAGGGTCACATACCTTGTTTTTACCGAGGATGCAGTTATCCTGGCGGAATCGCTGGAGATTCTGGTGATGGCTCTTGAGGCACTGCACAAGAAGGCGGAGCCCTTGGAACTTCATGTATCATGGGCCAAGACCACGTTACAGATGTTTGGAGGCTTGCTTGATGAAACAGTACAGTCTGTTCATGGGGGGGAGGCGGTGGCTGAACGGATAGCGAGACGGCCCCGCGTTCAGGAGGACGCGAGCTCAATCCCCGACCGGTGCCACCAAGCTGGGATTTTTAAGCCGCCGCCGAGTGGCTTAAAACTACCCACATGCTGTCCAGAAGACCACCTATCAACCCGGACTCTAGATTCTAGGATTAAAGATGAGCTCCGGGAGGGCAGCATGAGCCAATGCAGGATGGCACCACTATAAACACTCGCCTGCGCCATAACGGGCGGGGCCGACCATCAGGCCGCACCGGGAAGAAGCCTTGGGCCGACCATCAGGATCCACCGGGAAGAAGCCTACCGGCGCAATAGGCCAAGACGTAAAAAAAATAAAAAAATGCGTGTGGCGAGGACGTTGAGATCTCAGAAATTTTCACGTATCTTGGTAGCGTAGTTCATAACAACGGTGAGTCTTGCCAGGAAGTCTTACGGCGGATTGGCTTGGCCTACGGTGTTATGAAATCGCTCAGCAAGAATTATTATGGTGTTGTCGATACCTGTGCGGAAGGACAAAGATCCGGATCTCCAAGTCCATTGTACTCCCTGTCTTACTCTATGGTTGTGAGACATGGAACCTAAATGGGGACTTGGAGAGGCGGATTGATGCCTTTGGTAATAAATGTCAACGCAAAATCATGGGATATCGCTGAAATGACTGTCAAACCTCCGACTACTCGACATATATTACCTGCATAGTCCGTCAACGCCAACTCCGGCTATACGAGCACGTGGCACATTACAATGAAGCTGATACTGCTCGTCGGGTTGTCTCTGTAAGAGACAATCAATTCTGAGTGGAGGAGGCCAAGGGGCCTCCCACGGAATTCGTGACTTGAGCAAGTCGATAGATCCTGCCGGGAGGTACTCGGGTTGGGAAGGAGGCCTGCATGGAGACTCGTCCGGAGGGATACCTCGGCTTGGCGTCGTAGGGTGAGCGAGCGGAGGCTGGGGACACGGGCGCCGGCAGGGCCGCTCCGTGGCCTCGAGCAGCAGGTGTCACCGGCTGAGGGTCAGCCAGAGCCACTGGTGCAGGGGTGGCGGCCGCAGCCGGCACCCTGGATTCTCCAG
This sequence comes from Eriocheir sinensis, assembly GCF_024679095.1. Taxonomy (NCBI): domain Eukaryota; kingdom Metazoa; phylum Arthropoda; class Malacostraca; order Decapoda; family Varunidae; genus Eriocheir; species Eriocheir sinensis. Next base: position 44,899 of record NW_026112167.1, on the reverse strand, counting down.
TCGACCCAGAAGCGGGCGTTGGAGAAGGCAATTAGTAGGAGTGTCCTCAAAGGACTCCTCACTGGGGGTGCGCTTCTGCTGATGTGACTCACGACAGCCATCAGGAGACGTCTGGAGGGATGAGGCGGCCTTTTTAGGCAAAATTGAGATTGTGGGAGGAACAGACTTGGCAGTTGTTGATCGGCGATGGGCATGGGCATTGATGGCAGCGGCGTATGTCATTGGACTCTAGATTCTAGTATTAAAGATGAGCTCCGGGAGGGCAGCAGGAGCCAATGCAAGATGGCGCCACTATAAACACTCGCCTGCGCCAGAACGGGCTGGGCCGACCAACAGGCCCCATCGGGAAGAAGCCTTGGACCGACCATCAGGAACTCAGGATCCACCGGAAAGAAGCCTACCGGCGCAATAGGATACGACGTAAAAATAAAAAAAAAATAAAAAAAAAAATCCTGGGCGGGACATCTTGTTGAGGGCAAGTTGTTTCGCCTCAGCAAAGTACACCCTTTCCTGGCTGCGTATATTAGGGACTTCCTTTTTAAATAGGTAGCGCTCACATTCCTTTGATGAAGCAGGATGAGGCTCACCACAGTGGTAACACCGCACAGGGCCAGGGTAGTCGTCAGCGTGGTTATCCATACCACAGGACACACACATTTTTGCAGTGCCGTAGGTATGACAATTCCGTCTACCTTGCGTTGCACACGGCGTACTGAAGCCACATCGTAGTTTTTGAGTTCGTTCACCATTTTTTCTTCTGAATAGCGGAGAAGGTCCCGTGAAAAGACAACACCCAGAGATTGGCTCATGGTGACATGGGGAAGGCAGGACACTGATGCACCCGGAACAGAGGTAAGGGCGCGGAGCTTTGAGCTCTCTTTAGGTGACGACACTTCAACCAACAAACTCTTGTTCCCATGTGGCATGATCTTGGGCTCACGGCCGCAAGCCTTAACCAGAGAACGATGTACTTAAAAAATGTCGAGGTTATTTATCGTGCAGCCATCCACAGACTACAATGTACTTCTCAAATGAAACAGGGTCATATATACCAGGCATGACGTCTATTTGGGAGACTGGGGAGTCCCCAGGTTACGTGAACTATTCCGTTGACATTTTTGTCGCACGGACTTGTCTTGGGCAGACCCTTTAGGGCAGGGCTACTCAACTGGCGGCCCGCGGTCCGAATCCGGACCTTATGAGTGTTGTAACTGGACCCCAAGTTCCAGCAGTAGAAAAATATAACTGATTTACATGGTCCTGGTAGTGATAGATTCTTGCAAGTATATTTCCTTGCCTGACTGTAGGCCCTACAATCAGTCAAGGAAATACACTTGCAAGAATCCATCGCTAGGACTTTCATAATGTAAAATTATATTTTGCTACTCCTGGAGCTGGGGTCCAGCTACAATATTTAATCGGATCTCTGCATACATTTGTACTTGTCTAACTGGACCTTTGCTCATAATGGTTGAGTAGCCCTGCTTTAGGGGGTAGGGACTTCCCAGAGGAACCACCAGGAGCCATGAAAGGCTCAAGGGTGACGATGAGAGAGGACCGTGTGGAGGTATTCGATGACAGGCGGACGTCAGGGAGAGAGGCAGGCCGGGGCAAAGTAATTTTACCCATACACTAGTTTTCCCTTTCACTTCCCCACACCCCGACCCACCACGAAGCCCAACAAGAGGAGGCTGGATGAGGCCAGACCGCACCCAACAGCCCCAGTGGTAATGGGGAAGTATACGCGGCCACTGCCAGGCGTTTAATGGCGGCCGCGGGACCGTTGCTTCCGCCCACCTAACAATGACCGCTTGACCCTAGCCAACGCATGACCAGCCGATTGATTCAGTGGGGTCACACTGAACCACTCGTCTTACCCCAGCCCTCCCACCACAGGAGAGTGTTGCCCACCGAGAGGAACTACACCCTGCCCCGCGGTGGACTCAACTCCCAAATGAGAGGGCACGGGAAGTATACGGGACGCCACGCACGGCAATCACGTGGGGAGACAATAGCCCTGCCCTAGGTGGTAAAAGGGCAGGCAAAGGCAACATCACCAGTAGGCCTCCCTTACCGTTGATGAGGGGAGAGCACTTGCCGTGATGGGGTATTCGTATTCGAATAGATTCGAATACAGTATTTGGGTGTATTCGTATTCGAATACTTGTAATCTGACATCAAAGTATTTGCATTCGTATTCGAATACTTGGGAAAAGTATTCGTATTCTTCGAATAATATGCCGAATAATCTTAAATTCATCATCAGAAATAATAGTTATTGTTCCTTCCAACTTACAATCTTCGTTCCTGTTTGTCCGACGTGTATGATACAGGTTCACTAGCGTGGCCGCTGTGACTGTTGGGGTCTGGCGGGCGGCGGCCCTCATAGAAAATAGGTCAATAGAAAATATTATTAAAACACTATATATATATATATATATATATATATAGATATATATATATATATATATATATATATATATATATATATATATATATATATATATATGGCTGGAGTGGGTAGGAAGACACCTACCGAACGGGCGCAAGCCACTCCCGGTGAGGTATATATGGGAGGTGAGAAGGGAGCTGAAGCCCTCCAAAGACCCTTCCCATGTCCTCACTAACCGTTTCCCTATTGTCTCACCAACACCGGAGAGTAGTTCAGCATGCTCTCTAAAGACAGATCCTCTCTCCATCCACACCACACTACATTCACACAACATATACACCTTTTCCTAGAATTGAAATTTCAAAATGGCGCACCTACATCAAGCCTCGGAGTCCCCGCCTGTGGGTGGACCACAAATTTCCTCAGGGAGGGCTCCCCTTCTGGCTGCCGACCCGAGAGGTGTCTTGATAACTCCTCGAACCTCTTTCTTCTCAATTTCTGCAACATTCGGGTCTTCGTTCTAATTTTCATTCTGTGGAACATCATCTCTCCTCCTCTAAACCTCACCTTCTCTTCCTTACCGAAACACAGGTTTCTGAGGCTACTGACAGCAATCTCTACTCTGTTCCCTCCTACTATCTCTATCCTAAATTTCAATCCAAAGCTGGATGTTGCGCCTACGTGCGCAACGACATCACTTGCTCTCATGCCCACAACCTTGACTCTTCTGAATTTTCTGCCATCTGGCTAAGACTTTATTGTCATTCTATTACTAAATACATCTGTGCTGTTTATCTCTCACCTAACTCTACTAACTATGTAAAATTCTTTGACTATTTGAACTCGAAAGTGGAGCACATCTTGACCCACTCTCCTTTCGCTGAAATCTCCATCCTAGGAGATTTCAATGTTCACCACCAGCTTTGGCTTTCATCCTCTTTCACTGACCATCCTGGTGAACAAGTCTACAACTTTGCTATCCTCAACGACCTAGAGCAGTTGGTCCAGCACCCTACTCGTATTCCCGACCGTCTTGGAGACCGGCCCAACATTCTAGACCTCTTCCTTACCTCAAACCCTTCTGCTTATTCTGTCAAACTGTTCTCTCCGTTGGGCTCCTCCGATCACAATCTTATTTCTGCATCCTGTCCTATCGCTCCTGTACATCCTCTGGACCCACCGAAGAGGCGTTGCTTCTGACATTTTGCTTCAGTTCGGTGGGACGACCTGAGGATGTACTTTTCCGATTTCCCGTGGAACGATTATTGCTTCCAGGATAGAGACCCCTCTGTGGGTGCTCAGCGCATCACAGAGGTGATTGTCTCTGGAATGGAAGCATACATTCCTCGTTCTTTCTCTACTCCTCACGCTAAAAAGCCTCGGTTTAATCAAGCATGTTCTCGTGCTGTCAATGATAGAGAGGCAGCTCACAAAAGGTACCAGAGCCTTCAAACTAATGCTAATTAAGAACTTTACATTTCTGCCCGGAATCGTGCCAAATCTATTCTCCAACTAACCAAAAACTCTTTCATTAATATAAAATGTCAAAACCTTGCTTTCTCTAACTCTTCCCGTCCATCTCCTCCAACTTCACTTCTTCATCTTTCCCTCCACTCCTCAGTCCTGACGGCAATACTGCCGTCTCATCTATCTCTAAGGCTGAACTCTTCTCAAACTTTTCCTAAAAACTCCACTCTGGACGATTCTGGCCATATCCCTCCTACTCATCCCCCCTCTGACTCCTTTATGCCTGTTATAAAGATTCTTCAAAATGATGTTTTCTATGCCTTCTCTGGCCTCAATCCTCAGAAGGCTTATGAACCTGATGGAGTGCCTCCTATTGTCCTTAAAAACTGTGCCTCCGTGCTGTCACCTTGCCTGGTCAAACTCTTTCGCCTCTGCCTGTCAACATCTACCTTTCCTTCCTGCTGGAAGTATGCCTTCATACAGCCTGTGCCTAAGAAGGGTGCCGTTCCAATCCCTCAAACTACCGTCCCATAGCTTTACTTTCTTGTCTATCTAAAGCTTTTGAATCAATCCTTAACCGGAAGATTCAAAAGCACCTTTCCACTTCTGACCTTCTATCTGATCGCCAGTATGGGTTCCGCAAGGGGCGTTCTACTGGTGATCTCTTAGCCTTCTTAACTGACTCTTGGTCATCCTCTCTTAGCCGTTTCGGTGAAACCTTTGCTATTGCGCTGGACATATCAAAAGCTTTTGATAGAGTCTGGCACAAATCTTTGCTTTCCAAACTACCCTCCTACGGTTTCTATCCTTCTCTCTGTACCTTTATCTCCAGTTTCCTTTCTGACCGTTCTATTTCTGCTGTGGTAGACGGTGGTTCTTCCTCTAAACCTATTAACAGTGGTGTCCCACAGGGTTCTGTCCTATCTCCCACTCTCTTTCTGTTGTTCATTGATGATCTTCTTTCAAAAACGAACTATCCTATCCATTCCTACGCCGATGATTCCACTCTTCATTACTCAACTTCTTTTAATAGAAGACCCACCCTACAGGAGCTTAACGACTCAAGGCTGGAGGCTGCAGAACGCTTAGCCTCAGACCTTACTATTATTTCCGATTGGGGCAAGAGGAACCTGGTGTCTTTCAACGCCTCAAAAACACAGTTTATCCACCTATCCACTCGACACAATCGTCCAAACGACTATCCCCTATTCTTTGACAACACCCAGCTATCACCTTCCTCAACACTAAACATCCTCGGTCTATCCTTAACTCAAAATCTCAACTGGAAACTTCATATCTCATCTCTTACTAAATCAGCTTCCTCTAGGCTGGGCGTTCTTTACCGTCTCCACCAGTTCTCCCTCGCACAGTTGCTGTCCATATACAGGGGCCTTGTCCTCCCTCGTATGGAGTATGCATCTCATGTGTGGGGGGGCTCCACTCACACAGCTCTTTTGGACAGAGTGGAGGCTAAGGCTCTTCGTCTCATCAGCTCTCCTCCTCATACTGATAGTCTTCTACCTCTTAAATTCCGCTCTTAAATTCTTCTATCGATATTTCCACGCTGACTGCTCTTCTGAACTTGCTAACTGCATGCCTCCCCCCCTCCCGCGGCCCCGCTGCACATGACTTTCTACTCATGCTTATCCCTATACTGTCCAAACCCCTTATGCAAGAGTTAACCAGCATCTTCACTCTTTCATTCCTCACGCTGGTAAACTTTGGAACAATCTTCCTTCATCTGTATTTCCTCCTGCCTACGACTTGAACTCTTTCAAGAGGAGGGTATCAGGACATCTCTCCTCCCGAATCTGACCTTGCTATTGGACACCTCTTTTGTTTCTTTTTTAGGAGCAGCGAGTAGCGGCTTTTTATTATTGTTTTCTTTTTTTGTGTGCCCTTGAGCTGCCTCTTTTCTTGTAAAAAAAAAAAAAAAAAAAAATATATATATATATATATATATATATATATATATATATATATATATATATATATATATATATATATATATATATATATATATATATATATATATATACTAGAAAAGTCTTGGCTATTATAATTTGATGTAGGTATTTTGTTGTGTTTCTTTCAGTCCAGCTTAGATATATACATGAAAATTTTGGAAAACAAATATGTCTTGGTGTGACAAACATGTACAGAATACTGGCATCAGTTACAAATTCATGACGTCATTTTAATATTGAATAACTTTAGTACCATATTAGGCTCATTGCCGAGCTACCTGCATGAAAAAAAAGTTATTTTTAACGAAAAGTATTCATGAATGCATTCACGAATACTCTCGTGAAGTATTCGTATTCGTATTCGAATTATCAGTATTTCAATGTATTCGTATTCGTATTCGTGTAAATATGAAGTATTCGTATTCGAATACACAGTTCTCGCATTCACCCCATCCCTGAGCATTTGGTCCACGAGGTCAGCGGATATCGAGCCCTATCGAGGTAGGCAAGCCACCACGGTATAGGTGGTGCCACCGACCTTGCTTCAAGCCCCGTCACCACGACCCCTATGACGGGGGCGCCCATCCGATAAATGTAATAACATACAAATATAGCATTGACCAACTGGGCTCGTTGCTGTGGCTGCATTCAACATGAAAAAAATGTTACTTTCAATAACAAAAAGAATGATGAGAGACGTAAGTGGGCAGTCGCTTCATGCAATCAAACATGGCGTCGGTAAACTGGGTGAAGTGCAAGGTAGGTGTTTGTGATGGAAAATTTTGGCTATTACTGCCAAATAGGAGTAGGTAGGAAGACACCTACCGAACGGGCGTGAGCTACTCCCGGTGAGGATATTTGGGAAGCGAGGATGGTGCTGAAGACCTTCAAAAACCCTTCCCATGTCCTCACTAACCGTTTCCCTATTGTCTCATCAACACCAGAGAGCAGTTCAGCATGCTCTCTAAAGACAGTTCCTCTCTCTTTCTACACCACACTACATTCACACAATACACACACCTTTTCCCAAAATTCAACTCATGATGGCGATGAACAACAGAGCCTCGGAGTCCCCGCCTGGGGGGGGGGGGACCATAAATTCCCCCAGGGAGGACTCCCCTTCTGGCTGCCTACTTGAAAGGTGTCCTGATAACTCGAACCTCCTCCTTATCAATTTCTGCAACATTCGTGGTCTTCGTTCTAATTTCCATTCTGTGGAACACCATCTCTCCTCCTCTAAACCTCACCTTCTCTTCCTCACCGAAACACAGGTTTCTGAGGCTACTGACAGCAACCTCTACTCTGTTCACTCCTACTATCTCTATCCTAAATTTCAATCCAAAGCTGGATGTTGCGCCTACGTGCGCAACGACATCACTTGCTCTCGTGCCCACGACCTTGACTCTTCTGAATTTTCCACCATCTGGCTAAGACTACATTGTCATTCTATTACTAAATACATCTGTGCTGTTTATCTCTCACCTAACTCAACTAACTATGTAAAATTCTTTGACTATTTGAACTCTAAAGTGGAGCACATCTTGACTCACTCTCCCTTTGCTGAAATCTCCATCTTGGAAGATTTCAATGTTCACCACCATTTTTGGCTTTCATCCTCTTTCACTGACCAGCCTGGTGAACGAGCCAACAACTTTGCTCTCCTCAACGACTTAGAGCAGTTGGTTCAGCACCCTACTCGTATTCCCGACCGTCTTGGAGACCGGCCCAACATTCTAGACCTCTTCCTTACCTCTAATCCTTCTGCTTACTCTGTCAAACTGTTCTCTCCGTTGGACTCCTCCGAGTAGCCCGTTTCGGGAGGCTGCTCTGTGACCAAGTGGCTCTTCGAAAGCCAAAAAACGCGGAGGCGAGAACACCAGCAGCTCCACCGTAAGGGAGCACTCAACCCGCAAAACCCCCGACTCGAATCACATTAAAGCTTGCTATGTAAACGCTCGTAGCCTACGTAACAAATTTGAAGACTTAGAAGTCCTCGCAGCTACAAATCATTACCACATCCTCGGAATCGCAGAATCTTGGATAGACACTTCAAATAGAGATTTCATTGCGGAATATAGATTACCGGGTTATACCATCTTTAGTCATGAAAGAGAGAACAGACAGGTTGGAGGCGTTATCTTTTATATCCACAACACTCTCCATCCAGTATCCGTGAAAACAGATATTATAACCAATGTAGACACGGTCCTCATTGAAATTAAACCTCATTGAAATTAAAAAGAAATCTCGTAAAATAGTAATTGAAATTATCTACAGACCGCCAAGGCAGACTCTTAATATCGACCACGCATTAAGTGAATTATTATTAGAAACAAGTAGCAGTTGCGAGGCAGTAATTGTTGGGGATTTTAAGTTGCCAGTGAAAAGATGGGGTGAACCGTTGAACTGTCATACAGGGCTCGACCTGTACTCAAATTTACTAGAGTGTGATTTACATCAACACGTTCAAGAACCGACTCGGGAAAATAATATACTTGACCTTATCTTTTCAACGACAGCTGATCTAGTTAATGAAGTAAATGCTGGTCCAATTTTTAGTTCTAGCGATCACCGAACAATCATATTCAGCATCAATATGAAAGAAAGTAAAGTAACTCCTAGTAAAGAAAAGGTGCTTGATTATCAGAGAGCGAATTTCGTAAGACTCCGATCAATTCTAAATAATTCTGACTGGACTGAAATCTCGGCGGAAACAGATATTGATAAATCTTGGGGGGGCCTTCATCACAATATTGAACAATGCCATAAGCATATGCGTACCCTATCGTAACAGACGTTCAGCTTTTAAGAAGAAACCCAAATGGTGGAATAACGAAATTCAAAATAGCCTATCTCTTAAAAAAACGCGTATACAGTACATACATATCAACTCAGAGTGAGGCTGACAAACTAGAGTTGAACAGAATTCGCCGCGAAACCAAGAAATTAATAAAACGAAGCAAGAAAAATCTTGAAGAATATATAGCGGAAACGAGTAAATCTAATCCTAAAGAATTTTTAGCTATGTAAATAATAAAAAGGCACTCACTTGTGGTATTGGACCGCTTGCTAATGATAATGGTAACCACACGAACGATGAAAATGAAATGGCTACAATCCTAAATAACTTTTTCGCATCCGTATTTGCCGACGAAGATTGCTTATCACCTCAACCGCCGGAGGTTAGAAGGACCGAAAAGATGTTAAGTGGCGTACTCATCGTAGAAAGTGACATTTTACGCACAATTGAAAAGATTAAAGTAAGCAAAGCTCCTGGTCCATACAAAATTACCCCTAGGGTCTTAAAAGAAATCAAACATCAAATTTGTAAACCGCTCTCCATCATATTCAATAAATCTTTAACAGCTGGAAAAGTTCCGTCGGATTGGAAACTTGCAAATGTCACACCAATTTTCAAAAAGGGGGACAAGTCTCATCCAGGAAACTATCGATCAATTAGCCTGACATCGATTGTTTGTAAGTTAATGGAGACTATCATTCGCGACAATATGGTGAAATTCTTCGAAGAAAACAATATAATAAATAATACGCAACATGGCTTCCGTAGTAAACGTTCGTGTTTAACTAACTTACTTGATTTTTTTCATTATATTTTTGAGGTGTTCGATGAAAGCAGATCAGTAGATATCATATATCTTGATTTTCAAAAGGCATTTGATAAGGTTCCCCACCAACGATTGCTCAGCAAACTATTGGCGCACGGTATCTCGGGCAACATTCACAATTGGCTTGTGGACTGGCTCTCTGAGCGGAAACAGAGAGTAGTTCTAAACGGTGTTACATCTAACTGTCTCGATGTCAGAAGCGGCGTACCTCAAGGATCAGTGCTTGGCTCCATGCTCTTCTTAATTTATGTTAATGATATTGATGATGGGCTCACTTGCAAAGTATCAAAATTTGCTGATGACACAAAAATTGCTAGTAAAGTAACTGCGACACTCGACGAAGAAGCTTTACAATCAGATATAGATCGACTTGCACGTTGGGCCCATCAATGGCAAATGAAATTTAACGTTGACAAATGTAAAGTGTTGTACATCGGAAAAAATAACAATCGCGTTCGGTACGTAATGAATGGCCAACAACAGTAAGTAAAGAAAAGGATCTTGGAATCACTATATCAAGCGATTTAAAGCCCGGTCAGCATTGTTCAGAGGTTGTTAAAACTGCAAACAAATTGGTTGGCTTCATCGGACGAGTCTTTAATAATAAATCGGAAAAAGTAATATTAAAACTGTATAATTCGTTGGTTCGCCCTCGTCTAGAGTACTGTGAACAGTTTTGGTCTCCCTACTACAGAAAGGACATAGAAAAGTTGGAACGGGTTCAACGAAGAGTAACAAAGATGATTCATAGGTTGAAAAATTTATCATATGAACAAAGGCTCAAAGAAGTAAATTTATTCAGACTATCAAAGCGAAGAATGCGAGGCGATCTAATAGAAGTGTTTAAAATGTTTAAAGTATTCAGTGATATTAATGCGGAAAATTACTTTACAATTGATCGATCAAATAGAACAAGAAGAAATCACAATTTCAAGATAAGTGGTAAAAGATTCTCGTCGCACGAAGCTAAACACTTCTTCAATCGAGTTGTTAATGTTTGGAACTCTCTACCTTGTGATGTCGTTGATAGTACAACAGTTACGGCCTTCAAGAATAGATTAGACAAGTGTTTTGAATCCAACCAGCAACTAAGATATTACTCATTGTCGTAATAACGTTAAGTTCTTTCGAATACTGGTGTCCTTGTCCGCTTTTATCGCCCGGTTAGTGGTAGCAGTAATGGTAGTTCTTTCCACTTTCCTACATAATTTCCATGCAGTTTTTCCATGCTGCATGTTTTTTTCCTTTCCTGCCAGCTTTGGCTGGAGGGATGGGGGGGTGGGAGGAGCCTTCGCCTTTGCTGTCCTTCATCTTCCACCTTTAATTAGATAGTTAGTGTAGCTTGTCACAAACAGCCTCGTCAGGACCAGCAGGTCTAATGTTGTTTGTTCTTCCTTTGTTCTTTGTGTTCCTTTGTGTGTGCTCAGCGCATCACAGAGGTGATTGTCTATGGAATGGAGGCATACATTCCACGTTCTTTCTCTACTCCTCATGCTAAAAAGCCTTGGTTTAATTATGCTTGTTCTCGTGATATTAAAGATAGAGAGGCAGCTCACAAAAGGTTCCAGAGCCTGCGAACTTCCGCCAACTTTGACCTTTACATTTCAGCCCGGAATCGTGCCAAGTCTATTCTCCAACTTACCAAAACTTCTTTTATCAATAGAAAATGTCAACACCTTGCTTCTTCTAATTCTTCTCGTGACTTCTGGCATCTAGCCAAAAATATCTCCTCCGATTTCACTACTTCCTCTTTCCCTCCTCTCCTTAACCCTGACGGCAACATTGCCGTCTCATCTGTCTCTAAGGCTGAACTCTTCGCTCAAACTTTCTGTAAGAACTCCACCCTGGACGATTCTGGGCATATTCCTCCTACTCATCCCCCTCTGACTCCTTTATGCCTGTTATTAAGATTCTTCCAAATGATGTTTTCTATGCCCTCTCTGGCCTCAACTCTCAGAAGGCTTATGGACCTGATGGAGTGCCTCCTATTGTCCTTAAAAACTGTGCTTCTGTGCTGACACCCTGCCTGGTCAAACTCTTCCGTCTCTGCCTATCAATATCTACATTTCCTTCCTCTTGGAAGTATGCCTTTGTACAGCCTGTGCCTAAGAAGGGTGACCGTTCCAATCCCTCAAACTACCGCCCTATAGCCTTACTCTCCTGTCTATCTAAAGCTTTTGAATCAATCCTTAACCGGAAGACTCAAAAGCACCTTTCCACTTCTAACCTTCTATCTGATCGCCAGTCTGGAATCCGCAAGGGGCGTTCTACTGGCGATCTTCTTGCTCTCTTAACTGACTCTTGGTCATCCTCTCTTGGCCGTTTCGGTGAAACTTTCTCTGTTGAGCTAGACATATCGACAGCCTTCGATAGAGTCTGGCACCAGTCTTTGCTTTCTTAACTGCCCTCTTTCGGAATCTATCCCTCTCTCTGTTCCTTTATCTCCAGTTTCCTTTCCGGCCGTTCTATCTCTGCGGTGGTGGACGGTCACTGTTCTTCCCCTAAACCTATTAATAGTGGCGTTCCACAGGGCTCTGTCCTATCGTCCACTCTTTTCCTGTTATTCATCAATTCATCATTCCATAACAAACTGTACTGTCCACTCATACGCCGACGACTCCACTCTTCATTATTCAACTTCTTTCAATAGAAGGCTATCCCAACAGGAAGTACGCGACTCCAGACTGGAGGCTGCAGAAAGCTTAACCTCAGAGCTTGCTATCATTTCCGATTGGGGCAGAAGGAACCTTGTTTCCTTCAATGCCTCAAAAACTCAATTTCTCCACCTATCAACTCGACATAATCTTCCAAACACCTATCCCCTATTCTTCGACAACACTCAGCTGTCACCTTCTTCAACACTAAACATCCTCGGTCTATCCTTAACTCAAAATCTCAACTGGAAACTTCACATCTCTCTCGCTAAATCAGCTTCCTCGAGGTTGGGCGTTCTGTATCGTCTCCGCCAGTTCTTCTCCCCCGCGCAGTTGCTATCCATGTACAGGAGCCTTGTCCGCCCTTGTATGGAGTATGCATCTCACACAGCTCTTCTGGACAGAGTGGTGTCTAAGGCTCTTCGTCTCATCAGCTCTCCTCCTCCTACTAATAGTCTTCTACCTCTTTAATTCCGCCGCGATGTTGCCTCTTTTTCTATCTTCTATCGATATTTCCACGCTGACTGCTCTTCTGAGCTTGCTAACTGCATGCCTCCCCCCTCCCGCGGCCCCGCTGCACACGACTTTCTACTCATGCTCATCCCTATACTGTCCAAATCCCTTATGCAAGAGTTAACCAGCATCTTCACTCTTTCATCCCTCACGCTGGTAAGCTCTGGAACAATCTTCCTCCATCTGTATTTCCTCCTGCCTACGACTTGAACTCTTTCAAGAGGAGGGTATCAGGACACCTCTTCTCCCGAAATTGACCTTTCTTTCGGCCACCTCTTTTGATTCTTTTTTGGGGGAGCAGCGAGTAACGGGCTTTTTTTATTATTATTTCCTTTTTTTGTGCCCTTGAGCTGTCTCCTTTGTTGTAAAAATAAAAAAAAAAGACGTGTCTTTATTGTTTCTAATTTAACAACTTTTTAAAAATTCGGACTCCATGGTTTCAAGTTAATCTCTCTCTCTCTCTCTCTCTCTCTCTCTCTCTCTCTCTCTCTCTCTCTCTCTCTCTCATTTTATTTAAACAAAAGTATACAAGAAGGGGCATACGGTTACACTTTTAAAGGAGCCCTCTTCCATAAGGGCACCTATTCCAAAGCTACCCCAGTAGTCTGTTCTTTATTAGTGTGGGAGTCATTTAAGGGGGGCGTGCGCGACACCACAGGTGGGCAGCTGTCTTGACGCGCTGTGTGCTCAAGCCTGAGAGGTCCACTTCGGCCGTGAAGGCATTCCACAGTGTTGCTGTGGCACAGGTGAGGGCCCGCTGACACCTCAGCGTACGGGTCCTCGGGACTTCGAGATCACCGGACGCTCTCTCTCTCTCTCTCTCTCTCTCTCTCTCTCTCTCTCTAGTGTGTGTGTGTGTGTGTGTGTGTGTGTGTAAATATGACGAGGGAAAAGTCATTGACCCCTCAAAAAAATGTTGACAGGGCCAAGACTGCTATGCTTGTGAAACTCAACCGTGACAACATAAACGACTGGCTCCCCATAGGGCAGCGCCATAGCAACCACGCATGTACCCTCTTCATAATGATTAGCCATCTTTTCTTTAAAACACAGTCACCCTCTATCAGTGCCAAGGAGATAACTTGCAGAAGTATCTCTGCCTTTGAGTAGTAAGCAGGGCTTCAGTCGTCCCGTGTGAGACTGTATAGTTGGTGCCAGTGTTAAGAGTGCTATGGTTGTTATATCGGCAGTTCACCAGTGAAGGTAAGTTTTGATTTGTACGGAACTCTGGACTAGAGATGGAACGGATGTCTATTTTTTGCATTCGCGAATGCGAATGCGAACTTTTTGTGTTGAAATTCGCGAATGCGAATGCGAATTGCGAATATTGCAATCCAATCCACATTCCATCGTGCAAGTATCTGTAATATATAATTTCTTAATATTGTATCTGAATTGTATAAATATTTTGGGCGCTATACATTTTCAGCGTGAGAAAATGGAAGATCATCTATTACTAGCATTTCTGCAACTTTAGTGTCCATCCTTTGTGTTCTTGTGTATTTAACATTCCATAAATTCACCTCTCCTACACATGCTTGATTCTTAGAGCTGTTCTTTTTTAACAACAAAGGAGACGGCTCAAGGGCAACAAAAAGTGTAGAAAAATAAGCCCGCTACTCACCGCTCCCACAACAGACAAAAGTAAAGAGTGGCCAAAAGAGAGGTCAATTTCGGGTGGAGAAAGAGGACAATTTATAGGTAGGAGGAAATGCAGACGAAGAAAGGTTGTTCCAGAGTTTAACAGTGTAAGGGATGAAAGAGTGAAGATGCTGGTTAACTCTTGCAAAAGAGGTTTGGACAGTATAGGGATGAGCTGGAGTGGAAAGTCGAGTGCAGCGGGGCCGCGTTAGGAGGGGAGGCATGCATGCAGCAAGTTTAGAAGAGCAGTCAGAGTGAAAATGTCAATAAAAGATAGAAAGAGAGGCAACATGGCGGCGGAATTTAAGAGGTAGAAGACTATCAGTAAGAGGAGGAGAGCTGATGAGACGAAGAGCCTTACGGCCATAGTGTTAGTCTTCCCCATTCCCTACCCGTCCCCATCCTCATACGCGGGACTGGGGTATGGACAAGCCGCCCCGTTACCTTCCCATCCCCGGGACAGATATGAGGGACCAATCTGCACGTCATAATAATGTTGGCAGCACTTTCAAACCAATAATTACAGAAAACGAAATAAATAATGCATTTTTTACACACCATTGTATTCATATACATTATATATCATAAAACAAAACAATAGCGTTGTTTATCAACAAGTAAATAACAAGTAACGCGGGTAAGTTAATTTGTGAGACAGGTTGGTATCCATGACTCGTCACACACCTGGCCAGCCACACTGGAGTTGCCAGGTCGTGTCATTTATGGCATTTTTGTCTTAAATCAAGATGGTCGCCAAGAAATGCTATTTTTTATGGTATATGTTAAGTCTTCCCATAATAATGCCATATTTAGTCATCAATCTGCCGTCTTTTGCCATTCTTGGGGACAATTATAAATGAATCTTCAGAAATAACTGTATGTTTACAATCAAATGGAAACACCAGAGTCTTTACAAACAAAAAAATATATATTAACTTTAGCAAAGTTTGCGATATAATATCAGTCATACAAATATTCTGATGCTTTTCAATATATGTCCTTCTATAATAACAAATAGATCACTATTTACTCATGAAATATACAAAGGAAAAGCCGAAGATGTCCTGCTCTCTACCCCACAGAGTCAACACTTTTCCCACCCCATCCGCACCCTCACGGGGTAGCGTAAAACAATCCCAAACACATGGGGACGCTTGACACTACGGTTTATGGCCACGGGCAAGGGATGGGGATGGGATGGGAATGGGGAAGTATAACACTATGGCCGTTAGACTCCTCTCTGTCTGAGAGAGCTGTGTGAGCGGAGCCCCCCCACACGTGAGATGCATACTCCATACGAGGGCGGACAAGGCCCCTGCATATGGATAACAACTGTGCGAGGAAGAAGAACTGGCGGAGACGATACAGAACGCCCAACCTCGAGGAAGCTGATTTAGTGAGAGTAGAGATATAAGTTTCCAGTTAAGATTTTGGGTCAGGTATAGACCGAGGATGTTTAGTGTTGAAGATGGTGACAGCTGAGTGTTGTTGAAGAATAGGGGTTTGGAAGATTGTGCCGAGTTGGAGATCCTTTTCCCTTCCTAATCTCTTTTTAATTTCTTTCTTCCTTCTTCTTGCTCAGAGTCTTATACTCTTCTGGGTGTTTGCTGTTGAAATGGTATCTCAGCCCAGATGTTATTCCTTTCCTAGAATATTTGTTGTTGCAAAGCTGACACATTGCCATATCATCAGAGATTAACTTAAAGTAATCACATAATACACTTTTGTGACTGGACGCCATTGTGCAATTATGCAGCCGCTAGCTGCAATACTTCAATGGAAGCTGGTTGGAGTCGTTAATGAGACAGAGAGGCAAGTACGTCTTCCCTCGGGTATGGCTCACGACGCAGTGACAGTGAGCGACAGTAAGCGATCACCGTGGGCATGGGGCCCCGCCCGCTTAGGGGTTGGGGGGACAGGTTTGCTGCTTTGCATCCTCGGTCCTCCCTCATCCCACTCTGTCACGGCCACACATATTTCTTTGTGTAAACTCTAAAAGGTGTTCTATTTCAAATAATTTTTTTTATTGGTTTTGGGAAAATACTCGCATATTCGCTAAAAAAACTGGTAATGAACATGCGAATGCGAATGTTGAGAAATATAGCGAATATTAGCATATGCGAATGCCAAGGATAATATTCGGTCCATCTTTGGGCGACGCCGCACGGACGTACAGAACTTTTCTCCTTCGCGTGCCGGCTACACGTGTGTCAAGCTGCCCAGTCATCTCGGCTGTGCCGTGGAGGTACAGCAACCACCATGGCCAGCCAGTCCTGCCGGCCGTCCCCGGAAGCCATCCATAGCGAGGACAACACCCTCGAGGACGCCGAGATGACGGACAAATCCCTCGCCGAGGACTCATGTCAATTCAAGCGGCCGAGGATGTCCTCGTCACCGGCGAAGCCCCAGGGGGACCAAGCCGCTAAACCTAACACCCTTCCAACCCCTCCGCTGTACACCTGAGCTTCCTTCCTACTCCGGGTCAAGTCTGGGGCGCAGGTATTTAACAACCCTAAGAAGATGGCGCACGCCCCCATCTCCTCCCCTGTGGGGAAGTATTTCCTAGACGGAGTAACCCGTTTCCTGGGTTACGGTTCAGCCCTCATCATAGTTGTGTACGAACACAACCTTCTCATGGTGCCGGACCTCTCCAAGCCCTCCTCCCTAGGGGAATGGGAAGTCATCTGCAGGAGAGCGGAGAAGGATGACGGCAAATACCACTACGCCAGCACCGCCATAGGCCAGCCACAGCTACCCCACACAGTCACACTAAACTTACACACACCACCACACAACTGGAAATTCACCAGCCTTTTCACACACCGCACCACCACAGAGCCTCCGAACCCCCCTTCTGAGGATGCAGCCGACTACTCTCACTCTGAGCCCACAAGCTACGGCGAGCCCCTTTCACAGTACAACCTATCCACCCTCACACTCTGCCAGATCCTCCAGGCCTTCGAACCCACCTCAGCATCCACCACAACTTTCTTACTACTTCGACTCACTCCCTGACAGGGACGATTTTATCACAGGGTTGTTTATCCTTCTCACGTGGGGCTACCACCTATACCAGCAAGGCCTGTCTCTTATGGACATACTCAAGACTCTGTGGCCCACTGTCTCCATGTTTGTCCTCCTCCAGTGATGGCTTTTTCCTTCCTGCTCTGGAATGCCCGGTCTCTCCTTAGAAAAACACATGAGCTCCATATCCTCCTGAAGAACACACTACCCTCGGTGGTTGAGCTGTGTGAGACCTGGCTTCCCCCCACCTCACTTTCACCTTACCTGGGTACACCATTATCAGGGAGGATCGCCAGCAGGGACGTGGAGTCCTCCTCACTCTCCGGGAGGAACTGGTGCACACAGAGCTCAGGCTTCCCAGGTGGCCAAGTGGTTGCCTGGAGGTAGCCGCTGCCAGGACTGGGCTCCGGACGGGCTCGCTCACCGTGGCAGTACGCTACAATCCAGGTGGAGCGGCCACTTACCAGGAGTTGGAACACTACCTCTCCTCCCTCCCAGCTCTAGTGCTGGTCATGGGGGACTTTAATGCTCACCACCACTGCTGAGACCCTAGCCTGCCTCCACAGCACAGGCACACCTCGGATAACATCTTATTCTAGGTCCCCAAGGGCACGCCACACCTGTGCCTTCTCAGCCCACTAGGTCTGACAACTAGGTACCACCCCCACACTGAAGCAGCCTCAGCGACCCAGCATTCAACACCCTAGTGTTTTCTACAGGCATTTCCATGGTGAGTGACCACCTCCTCATCTTAGCCTCTCTCCCTTAAGTCACCCCCAGGCCTCACCCAGGATTCTTGCCATGGTGGAAAGTAACAGCCACTGAGTGGCCAAAATTCCAGTAGGCCCTACAAAGCCCCCCATGGCCTCTCCACCCGCCCACTGGGGGAGGCAACAAGTACCCTGCACCAATCACTGGAGGGAGATGAGCGAGCAGCATTCCACCTCATCACCCGCCGCAGTAAGGGCCCGTCGCCGAGCCTGGAACCAATGGCGCAGGACACCGACGCCTCTGGCAGGCCAAGAGTACCGCCGCCTCGATGCCATCTGCTCGGGGACCATCCTCCAGGCCAAGAAAAAGGCATGGAGATCCCACTGCGCCTCATTCTCCTTCTCTTCTTTCACCAAGAGGACGTGAAACTTCGTGCATGTCAAGGAAGGCAGGAAGGTGTGCCAACCACTTCCCCTCACCAAGAACACCCAAGCCCAGCTGAACGACCAACAGAAGGCAGAAATCCTGGCCAACTTCTACTACACAAGGATAGGTGTTACATCCACCCTCCATCTGCCCCAGAACATCCACAGCACTATAGACGACGCCATCAGCTCTCCCGGCATCCCAGAGTTCATTCAGCCATTTACCCCAGCAGACAATCCAGGCAAAGGACTCCTTAAGACCAGGGAGAGCCGCAGGCCACGACCTCATACCGTATGACTTCCTCACACACCTCACCCCCGATACAAGAACACCTCCTGCAGATCCTTAATACCAGCTGACGGACAGGAGAGTTCCCTTCCTGCTGGAAGTTGTCCACCCTCATCCCTATCCTTAAACCAGGCAAGGACCCGTCGCTGCCATCCGCTTATATGCCAATAGGTCTCCTCTCCAGCACTGGCAAGCTGATGGAGCGCTTGGTGGCTACCCGACTGTCATGGTTGGAGGAAGAGAAACGCCTGCTGAGGGGGGAGCAGTGCGGCTTCCGTCCCCACCGGAGCATCCTGGATGTTCTGGCGCAGATGGATTACCATACCTGCAACACTTTCCGCCAGCGACAGGTCATGTCAGCCCTCTTTGTTGACCTGGAGGAGGCCTTTGACTCGGCACCGCACGGGGGAGTCACCTACAAGCTGGCCAGCATGGGGATTATTAGCACCACCCTCCGCTGGGTTACAGACTTCCTCTCTGGCCGCTTCTTTCAGGTGGCGGTGGGAGCCTCCAAGTCATCATCACACCCCATACGAAGAGGTGTGCCACATGGTTCCGTCCTAAGCCCCCTGCTCTTTAAGATCCTCATGTCGGACCTCCAGGTGCCTCACCACTCACATCTCCTCATGTATACAGATGACATCACCATCGTCAGCAGGGCACCAACACTGGTTGAGTCACAGCAACACATCCAGGAGGCTACCACAGCAATGGCAGCCTGGGTAACCACCTAGGGCCTCACCATCAGCCTACGCAAAAGTGCCCTAATGTGTTTCACTTCACCCTCAAGAAGCTGCTAGCACCACCTACAGTGTCCCTAAATGAAACATCCGTTCCCTATGCCAGAACTCACAACCTTCTGGGGCTGCGGCTGGATGGGCCTCGCCTCACCTGGGCCAGCCACATTAATTACCTGCATACCTCCTGCAACATGCAGATGAACATCATGAAGAGGATTGCAGGTATCCGTTGGGAGGCTAACCGAGAGCTGCTCCTTCATTACTACCGCACCACCATCAGAGCGCGACTACTGTATGGTAGCAGAATCTATGGGGCAGCAGCTCCCTCCACCCTCGTCAAACTGGACACCGTCCACAATGTTGCCTTGAGGATCGCAATGGGGGCCATGCGGTCCTCCCCAGTGGTCTCCCTCCACGCAGAGAGTGGCATCGCCCCTCTAGCCACCCACAGAAGGGAGGAGCTGTGCCACCACTACCACCGCATCATGAGCCTGCCACCTTCCCATCCCCTCTCAGAGCTGTACAGCACCTCAGGAGTGGACCAGCACGCTCCAGTCTGGCTACCTACGGCCTGCCAACCCTTGATAGTAGGGCACTACTGGTGCACCAACTACTCCACCTCACTCCACCACCACCACAACCTATCAGCTCAAACTCCCCAGTCCAACCCTGGCTGGACATCACCCACTTGCTGTCCCTGTACATCTCCGACCTCTCACATGAACCATCCTCCAGCGTTGTGGCGGCCACACACTTCCTCAAACTGGACAGGTCCCTTTACTACCACCACCTGAAAATATACACAGATGTCTTCCACTCCCCGTTGCAACCCTTCACGGCATCAGCCATATATGACCCCGGCACCAGCACCTGCAGGACATGGAGACTCCTCCCAGAGACCGACGTCTTGACTGCTGAGCTGTACGCCCGGCACCAGGCCCTCGCATACCACCACACCACCCACACCAGGGGCAAGGCCGTCGTCTACACCGACTCCCTCTCCTCACCCCACCTCCTCCTCTCTCGCCACCCAACATTGTCGACGGCCCTGGCCCACACCATCCAACGGGCCCTCCTCCACATGATATCTGAGGGCTGGGAGATCACCCTGCAGTGGGTGCCCTCACACTTGGGCAAAAGAGGCAACGATATCGCCGACGCCGCAGCCAAGATGTCCCTCGTTGAGGTAAACATGCCGCTCCCCCTGCGACTCTCCACAGCCAAACGCCTCATCTCCCACACCTGGCACGCTTTATTGGACGACACGCTCGTCAACATCCTCCGCGTCCATCGTTCAACGGCTCATGTGAGCGACTAGATCGCCGCGGACCACAACAACAACAACAATCTTGCCCGTAACTTCCACTCCTGAGTCTCCTCGCGACGCCTTGGTCGAAACCACCTTCGACCTGCCCACCCTGCTGGCGGCGGCGGGCGTCCATTCCGCCCGATGGCCAGCCGCGTCATTCGCTTCAGCTACGCCTTCCTCTAGAAGACGGGACAACTGCCGCGTCTGTAACTGTGGCTTGAACGTCACCACCTTTGACCTGCCCACCCTGTTGGCGCCGGCGGCAGGCTTCCACCACTCATAGCAACACGCTGCCCTCCGGCTCACCTGTGCCTTGATGAGGAAGTCAGGCCAGCTGCCAGACCTGTGGTAGACTCGCAGGACATCACCAGGGTTCACAAAAAATCCTCCCAGCCATAAACGACAACACCATACCAACTTTGAGGTAAGTGTGTGCCTTTATGCATATATCTCATAACATTATGCAGTAAAACTGCAGTTTTGGACAATAATACCAATAATCCTAATCTTCTTTTCTTTTTCCCTGTACACAAGCTTGGGGGCCTGGTGGGAATTCGTTGTTTTATTTATCTATTATTTGTATACGGTCTAAATTTTTGTCTACGGGCGCTCATGGTTTTTGTGGTTAAACCAAGGTATTTCCAATGTTTTTTGATGTGTTGTGAACGAACCTGACTTTTATTTTTGTTAGAAATGCTTAGTTTGCCTAGTAACACTCCGATACCCCCCAAAAATGTTTAATGGATTCACGTTGACCAAGGATTTGATCGCAAATAAATTGTACTATATTATAGAAGGAAAATCTCAGAATCAAAATGCATTGAGTGGAAGGATTGACTTTATGTATTTCTCATTTCGCTCTTTTTTTTAGCCTATCCATAAATTTTCCCTGGTCTTTAAAAATAAGGAAAGATTGCATATCCTGGTCTCTGTCTCTCTTCCCCACTAAAATATGCATTTCAACTCTCCTATTATTAGTGACCATGTTTTTTTTTTTTTTTTGGGGGGGGGGGTAAAAGTAGCATTGAAGAATAAGGCGGCTGAATAAATAAAGTTGGAAATAATAATTATCATGCAAAGTCTTAGTTTATTTTTATGCAAGTTCGCTACAACAAAAGTCAATAATCATTTTTGCCCTTAAAACTCAATAGCTATTGCCTTTATTAACAAGTGATGACTTTATGCGCGGCAGTTTTATTGGTTCAGAGCATGCTTACACAGTATGGCACGTAGATGTCGACTCGGCGCTCTCACTGATGAGCATATTCAGCATCATTTCAATGAAGAGGAGGGTGATACTGACAGTTAATCTACAATAGATGATAGTGATAAAGATGAAGATTATGTTTTTCAAGAAAGTGAAGAAAGCCAATCAGCAAGTGGATCTGAATATTATCCAGCAGACACAACAGCAGCTGACTACTCCTCAAACATATGCTCTGGACCATCACCTACTCAACTATCTTCTCCACCTCCTTCCACCTCTAGGTGTTTATATCCACCACGTGGTGGCAGAACGAAGATGGCAAGACGTCGGAGTTCATCAAGCGAAGATGAATGCGATGCGTCTCGTCCAAGAGTGACTCACCCACCCGCCCGTGGTCTCACTCCAGCCAGTCAGACGCTTTCCCGCCGATCCTGTAGGTCACATGTTATGCCACATTTCATTTTTATGTTTCCTGTTCAGAATTACTAGCCTATTTTGAGACAAATTGTGTTCTTATAGCCTAGTCATACACGATCATAAGAATGTAGTGTTGTACAAAAGGAAACAATTGTTATGCCATATTTCCTTTTTATGTTTCCCGTTCATAATTACTATTTTGAGACTAATTGTGTTCTTATAGTGATACAATGTCATAGGAATGTAGTGTTGTGCAAAAGAAAAACAATTGTTAGAGGAAGAGTTGAAAATAATATCTCAGTGATGAGATTACGTCTGGCAGCGCCGCGCCACAGGTGCCAGTTAAATGCCGGCGGGGCATTTAAAAAAAAGGTAAGGAGGAAATTTTCATGTTATTTTCTTTGTGTGGAGATATTTTTGGGTTCATTGGGCCAAAAATTTTGTTTTCCATTTTTCGTGACCATGGGGAGTACAGACATTGTAACATAGGTAACCACGAATGGGTTAACCTATAGTTATGTAAGTTGTCCTGAAAACTTCATAAAGTAACTTCATCTTGTACTAAGAAACAAGGTTGTAATAGTAAACTAGGATGTTGAAAAAATTAACCCCCCCAAAATAAATTAACTTATATTACCCTATCTTAGCTACTACCTAATCTAATGTAACCAATTGAAACTTAAAAATTACTAAATCAAATTTATCAATACAGTTGTTGGACCTCTACAGTTGGAAAGGAAGCCAATCATTACGAGCTGATTTCAACAAAGCAAAGAATAGTTAACTTTATGATTCCCGCTACAACTTAAAATAAGAGTTTCTTCAGTTATTACGCATTTGTATGCCTTTTATAATGCTTCAGGTATATAATATTGAACTTTCTCACGATGGATGATGATTTTAATGACTAATGTTTAACAAAATTCTTATAAAAATGAAACTACTCGTAAAAAAAATTAGGCGAAAGTGCCTTTCAGAGAAAACAGCTGAATACAGGAAGGCAGCAAAACAGAGACATGAACGGTTAGAACTTGCTACTTTAGTTCAAAATGTCATTGGTGAAAATACTGAGGAAGCCATTGAAATTGGTAGGCTGAATTATGATGAGGAAGCAGTACCAGTACCAGTACTTGACATTAACAATGCCACTGAAACACATCCTGAATGTAGTAATCAAAATTATAATCCTGGTGTAGAGGACTGTAGTCTAAATCCTTCAGGTGAGAATTTTAATTTAGGAGTTACTGAAGATCACTGTTCATCAGGAGAGAGTAAAGATAATGCACCTTTCCAATTTGCATCAGCTGAGCCAGATGCTCCCGGAACTTTATGGGATGACATACAAACTGCAGCAACTTATACTAACATGACAACGACCCAGGTTGATGCAGTCCTTACTGACCTCCACAAACATCTCAGTGTGATCAGAAAGTTACCAAACTCCCATAAAAATATCCTTATAGTTTATTCTACAATACCTCAAGAAATAAAGAGTAAATCATGTCATGATTACCTTTGTCTGGGACTGGAGGAGTGTTACAGGTTTATAGGCGGTTATTGAACTGGATGCGTGTAACTGATTGTTTGTTAAATGTTTGTTTAAGGCGCGAACTGTTACCTCACTAGTTCAAGGGCCGGTGTTACCGTAGCCTGCTTCACAGTTGAATGTAGTAGGTGAGATAACACAATAGCCTTTAGTTAAGTGATATAGAAGATGTGTGGCCGAGCGGAAGACGTTAAGTTCACTTTGTTCACTTAGTTCTTTCCCTCTGGGACATTAAAAGGTGTGTGATTTTTAGTATAAAAATGGTATTGACAAGTTTAAACAATAGTTTCAAGGTTTATGTGAGCCATCGCACGAAACGAAAAGCAAGCCACATCCAGCGCGCGCGGAGCGGAGGAGCGCCTGCCCGCTACCCGACTTCTTGTCTGCTGGTAGCTCGGGTGAATGGTATATATGTGCGTTGCTCCTTCACCGGAAGTGTTGATCTTCCGGAGGCTGAGTCGCCTTAACTGCTCTGCTTCCGGCGTCAGCATTTGCTGCTTGGGGTCAACCCAGCTGCTGCTCTCGCGACCATAAGCACCTACTTGGCGTTAAACATCCTGTGGTGACACTGTGCTTGTGTTTCGACACATACACTCATACATTCATATGTACATGATAATATATACATTATATCGCTCGGTCACCTAAAAGTCGAGACCCCGCGACTCACCCGACCTTTAAAAGTAGTGTACCTACCCATGTTACAGTCTCGCAATGTGTACTAGCTAAGCGAGGTCTTGTTACAGTTGCTTTAAAGATTAGTATACAAGTCAGAGCCCGCCTAACGATACAACATAGGGATATGCCAATGATTATAAAAAAAACATGGAAGTAACTAGAAATGGGTAATGTACATACAGGTTGAGGTAAACTGGGCTAGAGTCATGGACGTGGAAGCTGAGTTCTATTCCGAGAAAACAAAATAATAGCTCGAAAAAATATTTATATGATACATCCTAGAAAAAATAAATTAACTAAACTGTCATTAGGATACATGGTAATGGAGCTATCTGAAATAGTAAAAGAAAAATACAAAAATCCGTGAAGAAGATCTGCTTCAAACTGAACCTTCGAGCCACACCATTGACACAAAAACTGTCGCAGAGAAACACTCCTCCGTGGCGTGACAATTAATTTGCCAGTGTCGTTACCCTCGGCACCACTTTTCAGATGGGCAGGGTCTACAACTACTGATGAGGTTGTGTGAAAAGAGGTAATGTTATCCGTAGAGTCTCCTTAGGAAGAATAAGAGTTACAATGTGATAACAAGGACAAGTCTGGAGAGCGTTTAGAAGCATCGTCTGGGTCAGCACCACTGACTCCTGATACTACGTTTTTCAGTTTTACAGTACTATAAAAGAAGTTCCTGTCACCAAGTTGTATAATCACCAATGTAGCAAATCTCACTGAAATATATAATTCCAGCATAATTGATTAAACTAATTCCAGCATAAATATACATCAATTGAAAAGAAAAATGGTCAAGCCACTAAATTTCCACCTATCCCATAATATTTGTTTCATCATGCACGTATGCATGCATAATGTGACAAAAGTTTCCAAATTCGACAGTCACTATTTGTTTAATGTCAGAGAAAAATAAAGCCTAAGTGGATTTGTGTTACAGTGAATATATCCATGTTTTCGTTATATAGCCTTAAAACAACAATACCAGCATCCGGATTCACAAAGATACTCACTAACTACACACTATTGCTTTAGCGACCGACGTTAACTTTAGTCTCACGAAGTAAACCTTACACTGTAGTTAGAGGCAAGGAAGCCAAAGATCAAAGAGAGACAAGATATTTCGCTCCGACATCATTGTTATGACGTCACAGGGAACGATGACGTCACGCCCGCATCTCGTGCGCACTGGTGCCCAAAGCCGTGGCGAAAGCATGGGAAAGCCCCTTCTAATACGTTAATTCAATGCAGCAGAATATGAAACTCGTGCAGAATGAAACTTTTGTAATAGGCTGGAACATTTATGCACCAAATCGAGAAAATTAACAGGAAAAAATGCTGAAGTTGAGCTGTCATAGATGCTGTATTTCGTCCATACTATACTATATGTGTGTTTCATATTTCCTTCTTGTATCCCTACCAAAATATCGGTGACTAAAACAGTAAGGAATGCCGTACCACTCTCTTATAGTGATGCAAAAACTGACCTAGCCGTAAATAACTTGAAAATCGCTATTTTTCACTTCTGGTCACCGGAAAAAAAATCTTCCTGATTATGCAGTTACATACTCAGTAAAATTTACCAACATGTAATCACAATTACGTCCTTGCCACATGTCATTCGAGTTTTATTACATGGTCTAGGCACTCAATGTGAGAGGCTTGTCCAAAGCACATGCACAATCAATCAATCAATAAATCAACATCAAGCAATAGCTCTGAAGCCACTGGCACCTGTAAATGGCACTGGAGGAGGGCCTGAATCATCATCTAGGACGTGCAGCCACTCACCTGTCCCTGCACTTGACACAACACTCACCCCACCACCACCAGTAACCTTCATCTTCACTGCTTTCACTATGCATACCTGCATGTGGTTTTGATGGAATATGTACAGATGGTACAGCCCCTGGCTTCAGTGCCCCTGTAGCCTTTAGTCACCAAGTGGCACCATCACTCCTTGGAGAATAATCACTTTTTAAGAAGTGACGAGAGCACACGCGGGCATTTCTGGCGTCATATTTATCTGCCCGTCGACACGCTATTTTCCACTTCCGACAGGTTTTCTTGTCTCTGGGGAACCTGTAAAACCTTAGGCCACTCTTTCCTAAGTTCCTTGTGTTGCTGGAACACCCAAACACCGCACAAACATCCTCGGGCTCACTACGCCCACACGCTAACCGTTCGGGCACCGCCTCCCTGTTTAGAAGATTAAAAGACATTTGCGAAAAACGATGCCTCAAGGCCTTTGAAACGCTTAGTAAGCACCGGCATAAATCTTTGGAATGAACAGATTCACTTCAAAGGAAATTTCTTCCCAGATACTGTACTTACTCGACAGTACATTGATTAATCAGATGCACTGTCAGATTGTATTGTCCGAAAACAGTATGATGAACTTTTATTTCAGAGAAGAGAAATACATTGATACTTCATTCGTTACAAATCTAATAATCCTTTTGAAGTAACGTAGATCATGGTCGAAAGTTACGAGAAGATGAAGATGTATTACGACTAAGTCACACCTGCTTCCGATATACTTTGTTCTTCGTTAGGACCAAAAGAGCTGCGAGCATCCAGTTGGGAGCGTCGATGGTCTCAATGGAATCAGACTGTTTCCTACTGAAGATAATTCGAATATGAGACTCCTGTAATCATTCAGTTTTCATTGAACTGGTGTAAATGTACGGTGGTATGTAGTCACGAAATGTACTCGCTGGCGGGAAGTGATTGAAACATTGAAACATTTGAAACATTTTATTATACTTGCAATTTGTATTACATTGGTTGATATAACATAGGTTAGTTGTGCAAGTAGCCCATAGGAAGCTAGAGCTTTTGGGGCAACAATTGGTATGTATTTTTAAGTTTTTTTTTTTTCTGGACATGTATAGTCTACTAAATTTCTGGCCCAAGTAACATTAGACGAAGTATTCAAAATAATAATCTAACAATACTAGTATTACTAGTAAAAAGACAATAATGATAATAATAATGAAATAATAATGATAATGATGATAATAATACTGATAACAATGATAATAATAATAATAATAATAATAATAATAATAATAATAATAATAATAATAATAATAATAAAAGTAATAATGATAATATATCACCTCTGTTTATATTCTTCTCTAATAACATCATGATAATAATACCATTTATATATAAAAAAAACAGTAACAATATAATAATAATAATAATAATAATAATAATAATAATAATAATAATAATAATAATAATAATAATAGTAATAATAATAATAATAGTAATAATAATAATAATAATAATAATAATAATAATACCTATCATTATTATAATGATGATGATGATGCACAGCAGTTGTAATAATAATAATAGAATGACAACAATAATAACAATGGTAATAATAATAATAATGATAATAATAATAATAATAATAATAATAATAATAATAATAATAATAATAATAATAATAATAATAATAAGTGAAAATAATAATTATAATAATAATGGTACACAACAGTTGAAAATAATATTAATAGTAATAATAATAGTAAAAGTAGTGATAGTGATAATAATAATAATAATAATAATAATAATAATAATAATAATAATAATAATAATAATAATAATAATGGTAATAATAATTAATAGTAAACATAATGCATTATATACATACATAACACATAATGACATTGAATAAGAGATATATGCAGCTTTTATTGTACGGATAGTATATATATTTTTTTTTAGACGATTTTTAAAGGAATTTAGGTTTGGAAGGAGTTTTATGTGTTGAGGTATTGAGTTCCATAGTTTGGGGCCATTGTATGACAGGGAGTGTTGATATAGGGTAGGGCGTGTGGAAGTACATTTAGATTGTGGCTGGTACGAGCGTGACAGTTATGGTGGGGTTGCAGTAACACAGTATGTTCACTTTTTGTTTTATACATATAAATACCCATATGGAGTTTATTTAAATTGAAAAGTGTTAAAGTATTTGTTTCCTTAAAGAGTGGTAGAGAGAGTGCGTAATATTCGCTGTTTGTAATAATTCTTATTATTTTCTTTTGTTATCGGAAAAGGGGTAACAGATGGGTTGGGTAAGTATTACACCAAATGGGTATGCGATAACTTAGAATGGCTAAGACATGAGCATCATATATGATTTTCAAAACATAACGAGGCATGTGATCTTTAATTTTATAGAGAAGGGTAACTGTTCTAGATAGTTTAAGGCACATATTTGATATATGAGGTTTGAATGTCAGTGAGTCATCAGAAATGATCCCTAATAGTGTATGCTGGGTTGTTCTTTTTATTATACTGTAATTGTAAAATATTGGAGGTAGAGATTGTGTATGTTTGCTGGTGAATAGCATATAATAAGTTTTATTTTGATTTACTGTTAATCTATTGCTCACACTCCATTTATAGAAGATATCCATTTCCTAACTGGTTTTATGTACCATGGCAGTTGGGTCTGTACCAGTTATATATAGAGTTCAGTCATCGGCAAATAATATAGTTTTACAATTTTTTAATATATGTGGTAGGTCATTAATGTAAATTGAAAATAGAATTGGACCTAGAACACTTCCCTGTGGTATTCCATATTTAATAAGCCGTGGTGTGGAGGAGTGGTCGAGCAATTTAGTGGATTGAGTTCCGTTTATCAAGTAGTCTCTGAACCAGTCATGTATGATCCCTCTAATGCCGTAATGATATAATTTTTTCAATAAAATGTCATGTCGAACAGTGTCAAGTCCTCTTTGAAAATCTATATAGATACTTCGTAGAAATTTTTTTCAATCTAGTGTAGCGTAGATTTTTTCACTGAAATTACTTAAAGCATTAAATGTACTTAACCCTTGTCTGAAACCGTATTGATATGGAGTTATAACTGACTTATTCTCTGGGAAATTTACCAGATTAGCTTTCATTATTTTTTCGAATATTTTTGAAATTACATTTAACAGATAAATTGGTCTGTAGTTACTTAAGAGATCTTTATGGCCCTTTTTATAAATTGGAATTACATCAGCATGTTTTATACATTGTGGGAATTTACCATAGAATATAGATTGGTTAAATAGAATTGATAAAGGAATGGCTAGTTGGTATTTGTTGTTTTTTATAAGAGATACAAAAATTTCATTTATACTGGCTTTTGTATTTTTTAAGTTGTTAATTATAACGATTACCTCTTGGGGGGTCAATATGAGGAACTGCCATAGATGTTGGATAATTGTTGGGGAGAAAGCTAATAGGGTCAATATTAGATGGTGGAATGTTA
>NW_026112167.1:0-10000 GCF_024679095.1 Eriocheir sinensis | reverse complement strand
GGAGAAATGTAGGTAATAGGTCTCCAAATTAGATTTCATAACTTCACGAAACGCGTAGGCTGTAAGTAGCTGTGTGGGGGCGTTGCCTGGATGAGGCCAGGTACTCAGTGGCCCCGCCCACCTACCTTATATTCGGTCTGTCTCATCTCTCTCTCTCTCTCTCTCTCTCTCTCTCTCTCTCTCTCTCTCTCTCTCTCTCTCTCTCTCTCTCTCTCTCTCTCTCACACATACACATACACACATAAACACACACACACACACACACACACACACACACACACACACACACACTTATTACTGTCAGTAAACTTTTCGGAGCCTCCTCTGCAGATTTGCTTTTATGTTCCTTAGCTGTTCTTTTTTCGTGCTCAAATGCTGCCATTCTGCGATTTGTTGATGACAAGTCAAACAACGTGGTTTCATCACATTGCAAGGTGATCACCATACCTTCGTGAAGGAAAGTTTTGTCTTTTGCAAGTAATTCCTGAAAATTATGCGGCACTTTATAGCAGTTATGAGTGGAAGGTAAAAGTGGGTTTTACAGGTCCGAATATCCCTAGCGATGGGATGGTGAGGGATGTAGTCATTTGGAAGCTGCCATTCTACGACCTGTTTGTCGAACGACACCGTCTGCAATATGAGAATTGGCAACATGTCAAGGAAATGGCTTAATATTGGTCCCCAGAGTGCACCGTCATGACGAACAACTGGCTGACGTCTAAACCGATGTCGCTCCTGACACACTGAACCCATCAAAAAGTCATCTATAATTCTATTGGACACATTCTGTTGTATGTGTGACGGAGGTCATAAGGCTGTGTTGGAGGCCTTACAGTAACGATATCATGGGGTCTGGCACGTTTATGAAAATACTGGTCTTGTATTCAAATATATATATCTTTGCACTACCGCAAAATCTTGTACAGTATTTTTAATATACCTAAGTGTTCACTATTTTCTAAGCCTTTGAAAAGACATAATTTCAGATTAGGTCTTAACAAATAATTTAGTTAAAACTTCATCTACGTTAGTGGAGATCAGTTAGTGTGCTGTAGGTGTATACCATCGTCTACATGGAATACAAGTATTTTGAAATTAAGGCATGTTCTCGAGAGCAACATGTAAACTCTTTTTCTGTTCTATTTGGCATCAACTAGCATTTCAGTTATATGATGTAACTAATCCGATAGTACTGCCATCGATTAATGATTCTCTACAA
Organism: Eriocheir sinensis; assembly: GCF_024679095.1. Classification (NCBI taxonomy): domain Eukaryota; kingdom Metazoa; phylum Arthropoda; class Malacostraca; order Decapoda; family Varunidae; genus Eriocheir; species Eriocheir sinensis. Next base: position 8,781 of record NW_026112167.1, on the reverse strand, counting down.
AGTGTAAAACCTGTAAAATTTCGGGCTAATATGCAAAGAAGTTTATTGGACTCTTCAGACCGACAGCCGGTAAATAATATATATATATATATATATATATATATATATATATATATATATATATATATATATATATATATATATATATATATATATATATATATATATATATATATATATATATATATATATATATATATATATATATATATATATATATATATATATTATATTTTACTCTCTGGGACGTTGGCAATATGCAAGCTTTAACGGAGGGTTAAGAGGCACTGGATGAATATATATAAACTATGCATTTTACATTCCTTATTCATAACAGCATCATTTTCTTGGCGACTGACGCGCCTGCCCTGCATACGCTGACATTCTTGCGGCTGGATATGTTGATGGCTTTGGCTCCCCTCCCTTCATAATAAGATTTCAAGACATTGTTTCTCTCTCGGAAGATGGAAAAAGTGTGTAAGCAGAGGTTTACTGGTACTAGTGGTGGTTTATTGAGTAGGATATTTTTTTTGTAATGTTATTGGACGTAATTTCACACCTAAATAATACACGGGGACGTGGCACCCAGCTCGCAAAAGCTCAGGTAACATATTCTTCAGCAATGCCCTTAAGTCAGAATGCACGGTGTTCGGCGTATTACTAAGTATTGTCTTAGCAGGAGTGGGGCGTGGGTTCCATATTATAGCAATGCACCATTCAAATTTAACCGATAAGTGACGGCAAAAAGAAAATACCTACTCAACGCGTGCGCGCGCGCGCGCACACACACACACACACACACACACACACACACACACACACACAGTGCACGGGAGGGAAATGTCGCGAGAAATAGGTGTAGTGCAGCGTGCCATGGCCAGAGTCCATGCAGGTGATGCCTGGGAAGGAACAATCCGGCGCGTCTGCTAAGCATCTTTAGACTAAGCTAGCATCGGCGGCCTGTGTGGGCGGCTATGCTGCCCGAGCGAGGTGCCGAGGAATAGGCAGTACTACTGCACGCTGCGGGCAAAGCCTCAAATAATCGGGAATACAAAGAGTGTTTTAGAAAGTGAATTAACAGATATTTTGCTAAAAGTTCGATGGATGCCAAGCAGTAATTAGGAATGCACACCAACAACGCCATTTCCACGTTATCCCAAAAATCATCTATTTGGTGTTTTTTTCGGCTGATCTCAGCAGACAGTAACAAGTTTCACTCTTTCTCGTTTGTCTGCAAATAGTTTTATACAATCTTTACTGCCGTGTTTCTCAAAGAGCGACAAAGGCATCTTGTAATCTCTCATTCACCTCTGGCACTCCATTTATCGGCCTTTAGACTTTGCGTAATCTTGAAGGCAGTCTGGTTCCTCGGTAAATTCAGTCGTAACAGGTTATAAAGGACTCAGCGTCGGCCAGGGAAAGGTATTGACGGCTTCCGGCTCTGTCTAACTTGTACTCGCCTCCTCGTTGATGCCGACTCCATTAACTTCAATCTCAACTACTTGGCGAATCATCCTTCCGAATGTTTCCTGCACTCTCCCCTTTTTCATCTCCTCTTTCCCACCTTTCTTTTAATTTTTGCCATTCCCTACCAATTTTTACTATGAAAATAATTCGCCAGTATCGTTTCCGCAAGTGGCGTTCTACTGGCGATCTACTTGCTCTCTTAACTGACTCTTGGTCATCCTCTCTTGGTCGTTTCGGTGAAACTTTCTCTGTTGCGCTAGACATATCGAAAGCCTTCGACAGAGTCTGGCACAAGTCTTTGCTTTCTTAACTGCCCCCTTTCGTATTATATCCCTCTCTCTGGTCCTTTATCTCCAGCTTCCTTTCCGGCCGTTTTATCTCTGCGGTGGTAGACGGTCACTGTTCTTCCCCTAAACCTATTAACAGTGGTGTTCCACAGGGCTCTGTCCTATCACTCACTCTCTTCCTGTTATTCATCAATGATCTTCTTTCCATAACAAACTGTCCTTTCCACTCATACGCCGACGATTCCACTCTGCATTATTCAACTTCTTTCAATAGAAGACCATCCCAACAGGAAGTACATGACTCCAGACTGGAGGCTGCAGAAAGCTTAACCTCAGAGCTTGCTATCATTTCCGATTGGGGCAGAAGGAACCTTGTTTCCTTTAATGCCTCAAAAACTCAATTTCTCCACCTATCAACTCGACATAATCTTCCAAACACCTATCCCCTATTCTTCGACAACACTCAGCTGTCACCTTCTTCAACACTAAACATCCTCGGTCTATCCTTAACTCAAAATCTCAACTGGAAACTTCACATCTCTCTCGCTAAATCAGCTTCCTCGAGGTTGGGCGTTCTGTATCGTCTCCGCCAGTTCTTTTCCCCCGCACAGTTGCTATCCATATACAGAGGCCTTGTCCGCCCTCGTATGGAGTATGCATCTCACGTGTGGGGGGGCTCCACTCACACAACTCTCTTGGACAGAGTGGAGTCTAAGGCTCTTCGTCTCATCAGCTCTCCTCCTTTTACTGATAGTCTTCTACCTCTTAAATTCCGTCGCGATGTTGCCTCTCTTTCTATCTTTTATCGATATTTTCACGCTGACTGCTCTTCTGAACTTGCAAACTGCATGCCTCCCCCCTCCCGCGGCCTCGCCTCACACGACTTTCTAATCCAGCTCATCCTTATACTGTCCAAGCCCCTTATGCAAGAGTTAACCAGCATCTTCACTCTTTCATCCCTCACGCTGGTAAACTCTGGAACAATCTTCCTTCATCTGTATTTCCTCCCGCCTACGACTTGCACGCTTTCAAGAGGGGGGTATCAGGACACCTCTTCTCCCGAAATCGACCTCTCTTTTTGGCCATTCCTCTGTACTTTATTCAGGAGAAGTAAGTAGCGGGCTTTTTTTTTCATTATTGTTTTCTTTTTTTTCATGCCCTTGAACTGTCTCCTTTTCTGTAAAAAAAAAAAAAAAAAATGAAAATGTGCAATGTACATGTTTGTTTCATTGTACACCTGCACCTATTGTGACAGACACCTGTGGAAGAGACATGATAAGCAGCCGTGTGTGTGTGTGTGTGTGTGTGTGTGTGTGTGTGTGTGTGTGTGTCTGTGTGTGTGTGTGGGTGTGTGTGTGTGTGTTTGTGTGTGTGTGTGTGTGTGTGTGTGTGTGTGTGTGTGTGTGTGTGTGTGTGTGTGTGTGTGTGTCTGTGTGTGTGTTTTGGGATGGGGGGAAGGGGGGCGTGTGTGTGTGTGTGTGTGTGTGTGTGTGTGTGTGTGTACCTGCATAAAATTAGTACAACTAAAAATGTGCTTGCTACTTCTTCATCAATGGACAAAAATTTGTGCAGAAATTGCTGTTGGAACAGAAGCTGGACAATATTTTAGCTTTAACAATGATTGCAAGCAGATGTGCCTGTCCTCTTAATGCAAGGTTTTATTATTATTATTATCATTATTATTATTATTATTATTATTATTATTATTATTATTATTATTATTATTATTATTATTATTATTATTATTATTATTATTATTATTATTATTATAATAATAATAATAATAATAATAATAATAATAATAATAATAATAATAATATTATTATTATTATTATTATTGATTATTCCCCAGTTAGGATTCAAACCGCAGCTGTGACGTACGCTGTCACCTTCGCTTAAAGTGGGACTCGCCCTGGCTCTCTCTACCAAGATCAGGTTGGGTGAGAGACGGGGTGAGTCTCTCACTTTTACCCTCCGTGTAGCGGAGGTGGCAGCCTACGCAGCGGTTGCGGTTCGAATCCTGGCTGGGGAATAATTAACCTGTCTTTCTTTGACCATTATTATTATTATTATTTTTATAATTTTTATTATCTCCACTCACACAGCTCTCTTGGTCAGAGTGGAGTTTAAGGCTCTCCGTCGCATCAGCTCTCCTACTCTTACTGACAGCTTTCTACCTCTTAAATTCCGTCGCCATGTTGCCTCTCTTTCTATCTTCTATCGATATTTTCATGCTGATTACTCTTCTGAACTTGCTAACTGCATGCCTCCCCCCCTCCTGCGGCCCCGCTGCACACGAATTTCTACTCATGCTCATCCCTATACTGTCCAAATCCCTTATGCAAGAGTTAAATAGCATCTCCATTCTTTCATCCCCTTCACTGGTAAACTCTGGAACAGCCTTCCTTCGTCTGTATTTCCTCCTGCCTATGACTTGACCTCTTTCAAGAAGAGTGTATCAAGACACCTCTCCACCCGAAATTGACCTCTCTTTTGGCTACTCTTTACTTTTGTCTATTATGGGAGCTTCAAGTAGCGGACTTATTTTTTCACTTTTTTTTGCCCTTGAGCCTTCTCCTTTGTTGTAAAAAAAAAAAAGCTATCGTGCACTAGTCATTTCAGGTTCCCAAAATAGTTTTCAGAGATCAAAACAATATATATATATATATATATATATATATATATATATATATATATATATATATATATATATATATATATATATATATATATATATATATATAGGTTGAGGCGGTGGCTGAGTGGATAGCGTGACGGCGCAGCATTCAGGACGACGCGGCTTCGCGCACCGCCCGGTACCACAAGCTGGGATTTTTCAATCACCGCCGAGTAGCCTAAAGGCCCAGTCACACTGGCTCTACGACCTACTGCCGACCTCCAGCGACCTGCAGGTCGTGGGAGGTCTCACATGGTCGACGATTGGTCGTGCGTGCGATCGTCATGTGTCTCCGTCTGTCCTAAAACCGATGGAGTCTTAGGTCATGCTCTAAAACCTCCAGCCGACCTCTCAGGTCGCTGCCGCTCGTAAAAAAGGTTGCCGTCCGGTGGCCGAATGGACTGCGTCTGGACGGCAAGCGGACTGCCACCGGTGGCCGACAGGTGACCATTAACTGTTGAACGGCGACCGGATGGCAAGTGGACGCCGTCTGGTTGCCGTCAGATAGTAGGAGGTCGCTGATGGTCGCCGTCCACTTTTCATCTGTCATTGGCTGTGGTCGACGTCCGGCCTTCCACCACACGGCGAGTTGTGCGGCGATCGGTGGTAGATCAAACCACCCTTGTCCGGAAATGAGGTACATTTCTGAGCAGTGACGTCCCACGCCACTCATGCCGCCCGCCCAAGCTCCGTCCCAACTCAACCTGCTCCACAGGTCAAGCACACGGCCAAATGTGTATGGGTCACCTCTGCCTAACCAAAATAAATTACTGCAGGACATGATGTGTACAGCAGTAACAATGAAAGTCTGTCGAGCTAATGGCTTCTATCCATTTCAAAAAGAACTGTTAATTTCATCTTCTGCTCTGCCCATGGTGATGGAAACGCCTTAGAACGAATATAATGTTACATACATACTAACGACAGGTTAAACCAAGATTGCTTGGAGCATTTTTTGCATGTCTGCGGCACTAAGGGGGGGGGGGGGTCACAAATATCCGTCTTTTGCTGCAGTGAAGCACATAATACTTTCATTACCTTTATAAGTAACTTTTTTTTACCAAATAATTTACAGAAATAAGAATGAGAAGTGTGTAATATAACTGGGTGAAAATATTATATACTGTAACACGTCAGCAGCAAGTCGTTAAGGGAGGTCGCCGTCCTCATTGCGACAGGACGCGTACTGGTCTTTGCCTGTCGGCCACCGGTCGGCGTATGGTGGGCGTCTTGGCAAGACTCCAGGTGTGAGGTCAAGGTGTGAATCTTACCATGGTCGCCGTCCGGCCCCCCACTGGACGGACTCTGGACGGACACTAAACGACCGCCGGTAGACGTTCGGTCGCACGACTACTTTGCCACCTATGTGGTCGGGAAGCGGTGGGTGTGAATCGCAGCATTTTGAGGTCGCAGGTGGTCGTTAGCAGGTCGTGAAGTTAGCGTGACTGTAGCTTAAGACTACCCACATGCTGTCCAGAGGATCACCTATCAACCCGGACTCTAGTTTCCAGGATCAAAGATGAGCTCCGGGGGGGGCAGCATGAGCCAAGACAAGATGGCGCCACTATAAAACTCTTGCCTGCCCCACAACGGACTGGGGGCGACCATCAGGCCCTATGAAGAAAGCCTAACGGCTCCATAGGCAAAAAAACGGAGAATGTATATATATATATATATATATATATATATATATATATATATATATATATATATATATATATATATATATATATATATATATAAATAATCGTTATGTAAAACAAAGTCACACTATCAATCTTTCGACGATAACAAAGTTGCATGTTGAGGTTGGTTAATAGAAACTTTTTTTAGCTAAAAGAACGATCTAAAATGTAACAATAATAATGATTGTAATGCCTCCTACATTTATTGTCGGGGGGTATCGCCAAGACTGTTTATTGATTAAAATTTCAAAGATCTTATAAGCCAGGGCTTTCCAAACTTTTTCAATACGAGGTCCACATCATATATAACACTTTTTTGAGGGCCACAGGAAAAAGAATTAAGAAGCGTCAGTTTCATTAATTTCATGAACTCGAACTAAAGTAATACGAATTGAAGATATTGAAAACAAAACTTGTTTGCTTTAATCGATGTACACCAAAAATATACCTGCCTTCATTTTTATGGACCCACATTAATGATGATAATGATTTTTCTATTTCAAACTCTCATTGAAGTCAGGTTCCAAATTTGAGGAGCCATTTATTAAAATGGATTTCAAATGTTCATCTCATAAATTTGCTGGACAGTTAGACCTGACATACTTCATTTTGGAAAATGTTTGTTCACACAGATATGTTGTACCAAAAATGGACACAAAACTACAAGCAAGTTGTTGCAAATCTAGAAACTGCTCTGCCATAAAAATATAAAAAAATCAGATATCCACGCTGCGGTCCTGATGAAATCATATGGCGGTCCGGATGTGGCCCCCGGGCCATAGTTTGGAGAGCCCTGTTATAAGCTAACAAAACAGCTGTGAGATAGTATTAATCATTTGAAACTCAAAATCGACTATATTTAACGGATTCCTGATTGCTGCCGTCATATTATTGATACTGACAACTGTCTCCAAAATGTAGGCCAGAGTACGATAATATACACCTCAGACCTGTATGCCGCGACTATGGTCTTGGCAGAATATGATTTCATGCCCCAACGCTGACACCAAGAAAAAATAAATGAAGATCCGCATTCAACTGAGTGGCCACAGGGGACCTAAGAGAACTTTTAGGATCAAGAATAGGAAGAGAAAGGAGAAATATCATCGGTACAAGCTAAAACGAGAGGAAAGAAAAAGAACATTTTCATCAAGTTGAGCAAATACATCTGCAAGAAATTTTAAAAATAATGGTTACTGAATACAAATTAGCGTGCATTTCGAGTCATCATCATCACCACCACAACCATCATCATCACCACCACCACCACCACAACTGCCATTTCCACCACCACCAGGCGGTGGCTGAGTCGTCAAAGTAACGGCCCCGTGTTCAGGAGGACGCGAGTTCAATCCCCGCCCGGTGCCACCAAGCTGGGATTTTTCAGCCGCCGCCGAGTGGCTTAAAACGACCCACATGCTGTCCAGAAGACCACCTATCAACCCGGACTCTAGATTCTAGGATCAAAGATGAGCTCGGGGAGGGCAGCATGAGCCAATGCAAGATGGCGCCACTATAAACACTCGCCTGTGCCAGAACGGGCTGGGCCGACCATCAGGACCCACCGGAAAGAAGCCTTGGACCGACCATCAGGATCCACCGGGAAGAAGCCTACCGGCGCAATAGGCCGCAATGTAAAAAAAAACAAAAAAAAACAGCTCCAACTTCAACACCAACAACAAGAGATGTCACCTGTGAATTTTTTTAAAACCTGTTTCATCACGAACCTCCTACCTTGAACACTTGCTTAATCTCGCATTCCAGATTTCGGTTTCGAACTCATCTGCAGCAATATTTTCTCCGTCTCAATAATGCCGCCTTGATTGCGGAGTACAGCAGCAGAGCCAACAAATAAATTTTTTTTTATAGCCACCAGAAATAATATTTACCTTGGTATTTCGCACAGTTTGCCACGCTGGCGTCACTTCCGCTGTTGTTGAAATCGTTCACGAATATTTTACATGCCCACTTGTGCTGAATTCAGTTCATCACTTGTCTAGTTTACAGTCTGTACATTGATCCTCTCCTACTTCACAGAGATCACAGCTTTTCCGGTGTCATTGTGACAGGTACGTACGTATGTCTGGGTTGAGTTAGGTATGAAGGCAGCTCTTCTGCTCTGAATCGAAAAATTCGTCTGAAGATAATATTTAGAGGAGAGGCGGTGGCTGAGTGGTTAGCGTGCGGGCCCCGCATTTACCGCGTACTGGACAACGCGAGTTCAAATCTGCCGTTACCACATTGGATTTTTCAGTCACCGCCCAGCGGCCTCAGACTGCCCACATGCTCTCCCGAAGACCACCCATCAACACGGACTCCAGGAGGAAACCGTTCAAGTGAATCAAGAACGATCTATGTGGGGCAGCATGAGCCAAGAAAAGATGGCGCCACTATAAAACACTTGCCTGCGCCATGACGGGCTGGGGCCGATCACCAACCAGGCCCCTCAAGAAGGCCTACCGGCGTCATAGGTTGGAGTGAAGATAGCTCTTCCAATCCGAATCGAAGATTTTGTCTTAAGATGATATTTAGATGGAGTGATGATACTTCTTCCAATTCGAAATGAAAATTTTGTCTTAAGAGAATCTTTAAACGAAGTTCTGTGTCTGTCAGCCATTCCTTGGCATAAACATATTATTTTTACATATGTATGTATAGAAATATA
>NW_026112166.1:185000-202773 GCF_024679095.1 Eriocheir sinensis | reverse complement strand
TTTGTTTGAATAGTGGTTACCGAGCAAGGCCATCAAGAGAACTGTCAATAATTGGCTTGATAAACTGAACATAACAGCAGATGATGAAAAAGATGCAAAGGAGAGAATCATGGAGAGGATCTTAACAGGCGGTTTTATGAAAGGAGTAAACTGTGGAAATAGTTTTGTAAAGGCACCTGTCATAGTGGGTAGGAAAGCTAGCCTTGAAACCATATCACTGTCACGCATAAACTCTCTCTTTTTATTTTCATGATTTATCTGTTATATATATCTGCATGAATGACTTTTACAGACAGTGTCTTCCTTAGTGAATATCTTTAGTAAATCATGTAAATTATATAATTTTGAAAATTTATATATTTTATTATCTATTATTATTTTACATTATTATTATTATTATTATTATTATTATTATTATTATTATTATTATTATTATTATTATATTATTCAACACTACATTAGCCTGTTGCAGTACACAACACAGTAATTATATTCAGGGAATCCTTGACAACTCCTAGATCTTTCTATGCTAGCGGTTAGTAATGTCAGGCTAAGTGGTGATCAAGGTTAAAAGTCAGTTTAAAGAAAGCAAAGAACATTCAGTTCCTTTAAAGTAGAAAGCCAGAATTTAAGAACCACTATGCGGGTCACACTTACAGTAGCATCCTCAAAGAGTGTTTTGCAGGATAAGACACCAGCTCAGTGGTAAGTGAGGGTCAGGAACAAGTTGGGGGTGAAGTGTCCTGACTGTACTCCCAGATCTTGTCCCCACTTTCTGCCAGGCTACAGTGAGGCCTGAATTTCTGCCCAACCCCACACAGCCCAAGGAACAGATCGCCACCCATCATCAGAGAATGAGGACCAGTACTCTTTGTCCATTAACATAATGGCTGGTTACAGTTTTCTGTAGTTTGATACCTCAAGGAAGTGAAACTCACCTTTGCACGGTAAGCAGCCTTGTATGTTTTTTCTTGATACACTTTTTGCTATTCCATTCACTACTAATGCATGAGGCAGTGTGAGGGACGCAGGAGACCTGGCGAGTTTACCTCCTGCATAGCTGGCTGAGTAGGTGGATGGAGAAATTACTTTTGACAACATTGAGCCAGACACCGTCAGGCACCATAGTGCCTCCATGTAAATACTGTGAGCCAGGGGCTCGCTGGCACGTACAACACCCAAGAGCCACGTGGCCCTGGCCCGAGAAGCATGTTCAGCACTGTCCAAACGCCTGCCCTGATGACATCACCACTCACCACCGTCACTGCCTGTAAGTGGTTGTATGGTCTTGTAATGTATCGCTAACATCACGGCCATCGCCATTAAGTTTCAAAGGTTCTAAATAGGATCTGGCAACGTATTAGGGCAAGTAGATTCACATTTTGCAGGCTGCAGACTAAAGTAATGGAAATTTGACAAGAAACAACTCCACACGAAAATTGATTGCATGATTAAGTAATTCCTTTGGATAGTAGTTAAGAACAGCAGGGTCCAGGACCTGTAGCATATCCCTCTACAAATTCAAATACATGAGTATGCTTGAGGATTTCATGAGCTGGTGTATGTGGTGCTCATGTATGGTTCGGACATGTGATAAGAATGAATGGAGGACGACTTGAAGAGTCGTGATGAGCTAGTATCGAGTGAAATAGTATCAGGTGCTAATCTCACCAGCGAATGCAATTAATAGAGTGGATGATTACTGATACAGTAGGCTGCAATAGACAAGGGATTGAATTTGTGGAGGAGGTCGAAACAGGGAATATTGAGCTGCTTTTTACCCTGGCCATGAAATCTTTTCATGAGGGGCTGGCATCGGAAATACAAGTAAGATAGACCCTTGGCGCATCCACCAATATTTGAAGCTCTTTAGACCCCACCAGCTCCAGCACTGCCATTTATTTTATTGTTACAAAATTCATTACCCTATGACAAGAATTTTTTCAGTACTGTTTTTTTATTTCAGTAATATGATCGGCGAAGCTTGTTTTATGGTTAAATTGCACTACCAACACCCAGATGTTGAAACACACACTAGGTCTACTTTTATGACACTTAATCTTTTTAGTTTAAGAGCTAGATGTTGACACAAACACGATTCTCAAGGAGGATACCAGCATGACACTTTTTAGCCTCAAGGTCAACACTGCAAGAGCTTCCTAGCTAACCTGACCTAAAAAATAGTGAGTGACATCAGTTATTATCGGTTTATTTGAAAGCAAACAACGCTATTAGAACCCTTTCATGCTATGCCTGAAAGATTAGATTAAGCTGCTTGGAATTCAAACTCAGACTTGGTTTTCAGCTGAAGGACTAAACTGCCCCTTGTGAAGTGTCCCTTGACATGTTGGGCTTGTATATCTTTGGGAAGTGTGAACAGACCACTACTATGCATTCACTTCTATTGGCTTCCAAAGGAAGGGAAGCCTTATTTGGGGGTGTTCAGGGCTGGCAGCTTTACAGGATGACTGGAGTATTTAACGACTCATAAAACCCCTTCCCCATCAGGTGGTTCTAGCAGGCAGCACTGTTCTAGGTTCCTGAGTCACATTGCCAACACCAGACAGAGGCCAGGCATGTACAGTGCTGACCTCACATAGAACAGCTTTAAGTCCCCATCAGTACTATATGAGGAAAAGACTACTATGAAGATATACAGCGACAAGAGCCCTCAGTCAGAAATAAAATAATGTTTATTGATTAATACTCTTGACTTGTTACCCGGCTTCCCCAAACTGACTACTTCTCCAAAGAGCAATAACATAAAAAAAATGTTATAGTAGTACCCCAATTATCCTTACACCAAGATTTTCAAGTAAAATGCCCATTATCCTCGGTGTTCTCAAAATTTGATGGGATTTTGATTTATGTATATGACTAACGAAACTACTGTAAAGTGTAATTTATATTCATCATAGATTTAATTATTATATATATATATATATATATATATAGAGAAATATATATATATATATATATATATATATATATATATATATATATATATATATATATATATATATATATATATATAAACGTTATATGTGCTTGAAAAGGTTATTAGTTGTTTTAGTGCTTGGCCATATCAAATAAAATTGAAAACTGACTGCTCTGTACAATGTCAAATATACTTTTTTTTTCGTGTGTGTGTGTGTGTGTGCATATATTACTCAGGTTGTAATTTATAGGCTCGTGGTTACACTGTGGTGGTCCTGCTTCCATATCTGGTACTTTGTCCAGTTTTTCTTGTGTTGTGCGTAATAATTTCTTGGCTTTCTATACTACATCCTTTACTCTTAGTCTATTCCAAACCTCGTTTCTTTTTGTGGAAGCTGGTATTTTATTTAACTCAAGCATATTCTTTTTCTCAATTTTTACCAGTTCCTCGTATTGCTGGTGTGCTTACTCTCTTAGTAGCAACTTCATTATTTACTCCGCTTTAACTGCCACTTGTAAATTAGTATTAGGTTCCTTTCTTTTGTTCCAATGTTGGCGTCCATTTCCTTTAACCTTCTTCTTATGACAACTTTCCGGAAGTTCCAAACCATCTTCTGCCATCCTTTGTATTCTTCTAGTTTCTTCTCATGCTTCTTCTTATGGGAGACCACATTAGCTCAGCAAGATATTCCAACTTGGTCTAATCAAGTGGTAATCATCTGGCTGGCCGGGCTATGCCTGTAGGTCCCGCCTCCTGCATCTATAATTATCCAACTTTTCCTTGAAACTTTTGTAACACTCTTCTACCGGATACTATTTCTTCACTTAATCTGTTCCGAAACTCTTATATTTTCTGTGGGTTTATATTTCTTTATGTCTCTTGAGCATCTTTTATTCAAGGGTGGGAATGCTATCTTATATTTCATTAATTGCTATGTATCTCCATCATCCTGTTTACATGACTCTCTGACTGTTGATTATCTTGTGTTACTGCCACCAGATCTCTTCTATTCTTGAACTTTTAATATTTCTCCATCTCCATTCCAGGCGTCCGCCTGGCCTCCCTTCACTCTTCCATTTCCATTACGCTGACATTTCTTCATGCATTAAACTCCATCTCCCATTTCTTGCCTCTAATCCCAAATTTTATTTAGGTCCCTTCAGAACTTCTCAGTCTTTATTTATTTTTATGGTCTCAGTACTCACATCATCTGCAAATAAGCTCATGCAACTACATATTTATTTTCTCCCGCATATTATTTAAATATACCAATAGTACTAGGAAAAGTATTGTGCTAGTACGATCCTTGAGGCACCCTACTATCTACATTTCTCCATTCCATTTCATGCCTTACCGGGCTGTTCTCATTTCTCTCCCTTTAAGCAACTCTTACATCCAGTTTTCATGCGTATTTACCTAGTTGTATTTATCTAGTTGTAATTTTATATTCAGTTTACGCCATGTGGTCCCGCCCGCATTCATAATTATCCAACTTTTCCTGAAACTTGCACACTCTTTCATCAAGTTATCATTTCTTCACTTAATCTGTTCCAAACCTCTATATTTCTTTTGTGGAAGCTATATTTTTTATGCTCTTGAGCACTTTCCTTCCTCAACTTTTTACTATGTCCCTATATCTTCTGCAAGTGAAGGTCTTCTCTTAGTAGCACTGCTATCTACCTCTTCCATTTTATCTAATAGTCATATTTGTATTATAATCCTCTTCTTCTTTTGTTCTAGTGTTGGTGTGTCCATTTTTAGTCTTCTTCATATGTCAGTCCTCCAGTTCTGGGAAACTTGTTGCTATCCTGGTATTCTTTTCTCTAGTTTACTATGTGTTTTTCATATGGAGTATATCTAATTGTTTCCGAAGGTATTTAGCTTAGGGTCTGGATCATAGAAGTATTAATTTTTCTTACTCATTTTGTCCATGTAGTGGAATGCTATGCCTATATTTCACTATGTTATATGTATCATCAAGATCTGATTTAGTGGCTACACTCTCAAGTTGCAAGCACCTTGCATTACATTACTCCCAGGTCTCTCTCTTCATTTACTTTTCTTTTATCATTTCACCATCTCCCATTTTATAAGGTGTCCGCTTGATTTTGGTCTTTCACACTTCTTCCCATTTCCATAACATGACATTTCTTCATTTGTTGAATTTCATCTCCCATTTCTGAATTCCATTTCCAAATCTTGCTTTAGAATCTTTGCAGCCCTGCAGTCTTCTACTGCTTGCTTATATGTCTTTTTGTAAGCTTTAGCATTCCTCTGCATATCATTAATATAGACTAGTGAAGAGTACTGGTGCTAAAACCTAGTCCCTGGGGCACTCCACTTTCCAATCCGCCTCTCCATTCCGATCTAGTGTCCTAAATCCACGGGTTCTCATCTCTCCTCTTAAGTAGCTTCTTCCATCCAGCAACTTCATTTTCAGCCTAATCCTCTCTCTTATTTTCTAGTTGCTCTCACATCAGTCTTGAAAATGTGGAAACTTTATTACAATCAGCCTTCATTAAGTCTTAGGGTGTTTTAAATGCAATCCACCCATCCTTCTCTTTCCTGTTATTTTGTCCTCTACTTCTTTGAGTAAAAGCCAGCAAATTTGTCACACATGAGCAGCCTTCCTAAACCCATATTAGATTTGTTTGTGATTGATTATGTTCTAGAAATCTCAATTCATCATTGTCTCTTTATTAATTTCTCACATATTTTGAGATACTACACTGGTCAGAGACACCCAAAGGTCTGTAATTTAGGGTTCTTTTCCTTTTTCCACTTTTTTAAGGTGGAAACCACTTCTGCGTCTTCTTCCAACTCCTAGGCACTGTGCCTGTTTTAATTCGCTGAGCACCTAATGATGTCATATATCGGGCCAACTAGCTCATTTCTGCACTCTTTAAGTATAAAACCTGAAACTCCATCCGTCCCAACGGCCTTCCTCTTCTTCCAGCACTTCAATAGTTTTTATCTTCTCTTTATTCTATTTTGACCTTCTTCCATATTGGGGTATCTAAGTTGTTTTCAGTGGTTCATTAAATATTGATTCTTTGGTAAAAACACCTCTGCTGGAATTTTTGTTAAATAATTCCTGGCTTGCATGCTTTTGGGGATCCTGTATCTCTCACATTCTCTTTCTGTCAGTATTTCGTCAATTGTTTCTCTTTGATTTCCAATTTCTCTTTTTCCATTTATAAATCTAGTAAAATAGTTTTGTGTTGTCTTTACACTTTCTTTCTGTCAATATCCTTTCGTATCGTTTTCTCTTTCTTCCTTTCTCACTTCTTCATCAACGCACTCATTTCTCGTTGCCTTAAAGTCTTCTCGTTTCTCTTTGATTTTGTTTCATAATCTGGACCACGCCACCCCTCTTTTTCTTTTGCCTTTGCACATCTTTTAGCTTAAACCAGTCCTTTTAGCCCTCTCTCCCTCGGTCTGTATTTTTCTTGGTACTTAACTTCATAACACCTGTGTTGTAGGCCTCTTCATGAAAAGTGAATCATATTTTCCTTGGGAACTTCGCTTGTACTCATTAACTCTCCAATCCATTTCACCAAAAAACTTCTTTAGGTTTCCCCACCCTGCTTTCCGGTAGTTTAATCTATTGCTTCATAAGTCTCATCTTGTTCTCTTCCTTCCTCCATTTCCATTTCTCTTCTGAGCACGTGATCACTTCTTTTTCCCAGGGGCAATCATACACTAACTATCCCCTCCTCACATGAATTTCTCTTGTCGTTCAACCAATTGATCCAGTCTTTGTCGTTCATCGCTTCTTCTATATCTAGTGCTTTCCTTCAATTCTTTGTATCATCAAATTTCCATCATTAAATTCAAGAATCTATTCCCCCATGCCACATCAACTACCATATTGCTCTTGCAACCTCTCTCCAGCTTCAACCTCTCAAGAATTGAAATGCCACCAACTAGTATTGCTCCTTTGTTTGCCTTTAAGCAATCTCCTCAAACTCTGTATGGTGTCATCAATCATGTTTCTATGAATCTTTTACCCATGATGGGGGCTTTTTGGTGGTATATATGTTACCGGCACCGTCATCCTTTCTCTCTATTATTCCTCTCCCTGCTTTTCCAAGCTATACACTCACTATCTCTTTTCCTTCCATATTCTATTGTTTTTACTAATAACTCTTTCATTATCAGTACTACACTCCGCCTCTTTGCCCATTCTATCCTTCCTCCACACATTGTGTATCTTCCCATCTAACTCAATTTGGATGTTTTCTTTAGTTTAGTTTCAGTTAGGCAAACTATCATGGGATCCTCTCTTTAGATAATCTTGCAGCTCTATTTACTAGAGATCAACCTCATCTACATTTGTGTACATTATTCTTATATTCCCCTCTCTGTATTCTTTTTTCTATCTAGTTTTCAGCCCCTTCTTCTCTCCTTATGAACCATTTTCTTGATTCGGGATCTCTGAATTTCTCCAAAAAATACAAGCTTTTTTTTTTCTCCTCAGATCTTTGCTGTTATTTTTTATATTTTGACTTGCCAGTAATTCATTCCATTTTCATCCTCTTTCATTTTCTTCATATATATATATATATATATATATATATATATATATATATATATATATATATATATATATATATATATATATATATATATATATATCCTTACATCTGCTTCCGCTTTTTTAGTTTAGTTGTTCTATATAGTATGTCTTCGGCTGCAAATTTGTGATTTTAGTTTTAACTTAACTGGTCTAGTTTTTCCCTTAAAATAAATGGACCCATTCTATAAATCTCGCCTTTACTTCCTCCCTGTATACTCTGTCTTTCTGCATCATTTAGGTTCTTGAGTACCATATCTTCGGCCGATTTCAGTCTTTCTTTATCCCTTTTTGGTTTATATGTTATATTCTTTTCTTTCATCCCAAAAATAATAACACTTTTTTTTGTCTGCTACTTCTCTCACTAATTCTTTCATTTTTCTTTAAGGCTCCTGACTAATTTTCTTTCCCCTTTCATGTCTTCTTTATCCTCTTTCTTTGAAGCTGGTCTATTACTTCTCTTAGGCTTACATTTGCTTTTTCATTCTCCACTTCCACGTCTTCACTTCTTCTCTAACTCTTTGTTCTTTCTTGCTTTACCAGTTCCTTCAGGTTTTCATTTTCCTTTTCTTACCACTCCCAAACCTTCCTTCATTGATCTTTTTCAGATTTTGCTACATTCTTTTCCTTTAGTCCTCATTTCTTTCCTTAATCACTGTTCTCCTCATTTTCCTCTAGTCGCTTTTATCCTGTGTGTGTAGGTAGGTAGGTGTGTGTGTGTGTGTGTGTGTGTGTGTATTTAGCATTATTTACCTGTTTGTAGTATACTGCCCAAGCTTGCTGTGAGACATCAGGACTGGTGGCCACTCCATATACATATCACGATAAGTGAAAACGTAGGTAAATTAAATATTTATTTGGATTTTGGACCCGCATTATTTAAAAAAACGCAGTACAGAACCAAACGCGTCGCCAGAATCAAGACTACCACTTCAAATAGGTAAACACACACACACACACACACACACACAGTCATCATTAGCCACACACACCAAAAATGTATAATCAAGACTGAAAGAATATTACACAGAGCATCAACCAAGACAGCCTGGTGGATTAAACATACAAGGAAAGACTGGAAAAGTTAGCTGCTAAGCTCCAACCCTAAGAGAACAAAAGAGATGATAGGATTGATTGCAGGGGTTCAGGGCAAGGAGAGAAAAGGAAAAATGACGGAAAGAGTTATTTTTATAGAAACGGATCAATAACAATGTGGGACATGGAGATAAATTAGGGAACAAATGATGACTGAAGGATATAAAAAAAATACCCCTATAAGCATAGATGCATTTCTAATTCATGGAACAGCCTGGACAGAGATCATCAAGTCCAAAAACCCTAGATGGACTAAAAGTGTAATTTGATTATATGAAATTAAGAGAAAAGACCCTGTGAGAGCAGATAATTTTCTACATATTACAACTATAAACACATACACACACAAGATGTATAAGTATGGATATGGGATAAGAGACACCTTCTGCAGCAGCAATCACCATTAATCACCAGGCCTGAGCGGTCAGTGTCTACATTTCTGTCTCTTGTGGCCTTGATTATTCTCTGCTCCCTTCTTCCTGCATGGCAGTCAATCCCAAGGCTTCATTTGGGGCACAGTCTCCCATACCTAAAGCTTATCAGGGGAGATGTGAGTGGAAAGTGAAACACAAGGAAGGAAAGCAGGAAAATACAGCAACACAGAGTTCTCATCACCTAAAACAAGCCTGAAGTCTCCCCAATGCATGTCAGACGCAACAGAAAAAGAGGAATATGTAAGGTGATGGAAGGAAGGGAGGAGGTTGGAAGTTTATATAAGGACAGGCAGATTCCTTACCACAGGGGATCTTTTAGGGCTTTACTTCACGTTTTCAGTGTGACGCCAGGCACAGGTATCTGGCTTACATCATGGAGGCACACACACTAAAAAAAAAGTATCGTTACAGCAGGGTCCGACGAGTGTCACAATTCACACTGAGCAACCCAACCCGGGTAATCCTCGGCAGGGTTGCAGGTAGGCGATTGACACCCCACAGAGTTATATAAAGTTTTACATTCCAGGATTACCCCACCACCTCACTGCAGCCTCTACAGGGAGTTGAGGCAATAATTAACCTTCCAAGGGGGGAGAGCAGGACAGATCCCTGTGGTCACGGCTGAGGGATAGAGCCAATGTCATATATATAACTATATTGATTATTGGGATATATTGGATAGAAGGCAAGTATAGATCGCAGTGTATCGTCACCATAGAACGTGGAAGAACCAAATTTCCTGAAATGGAAAGTTTTTTGATTAGGACCTTCTGATGTTTTTTGTTATAAATTACTACTAACAAAATAAAATATAATAATGCGGATGTTTTGTTATATAATCCTATGAAGCAATAGGAGAAGTTTCAACTCACGTTGCCAGGTGGGTTTCCACCGAGAGGTGACCACATGGTGGTCGGGTATAGCACGTCCGTCCGGGCAAAGGAAGGATCTGTTGGTCCTCGGGCGGTGCTTGCATTTTCTGGTGAGCTTCTCTCACCCAACAGACGTCAGATTTAATCCATGCCGTCACGTAGCCGCGGTGCATTATGGGTTGGCGGGATCAACCTGGCCCGGATTCATCATCTTACCAACCACGCCTCCGGTATTCCCCCAGCATTTACTTCGGAGCGTTTACCAGAGCTGCGGCAACTTTCTAAACACGGGATTCATCAACGGTATGGATTGTCCTTGAGTCAGTTTGTATCGTGCTGAATGTGCAACGATACTTATTTGAGTGTGTACCTCCATGGCTTACACTCTTCCCACGATGGTGATAGTCACGCCTCTCTTCTCTCTCTCTCTTCCTCTCGCTACCACCAACACCAGTACTATTGTAAATCTCAGAGCGCATTGCCTAATTTTGAAATAACAACCGATGGAAGCTCCTCGAAGCTCTCCATTCACTTAAAACAAATAAAAAGTCCTGGACCTGACAAAAGTATATCCAACTCTGCTGAAAGAAACAAAGGATCTTTTTCCTGTTTATGCGTACAGCTAAAATTAATTTTAATATAGATTTTCTTATGTATTTTGTCCGTAGAACTGAATATGACAACCGTTTTATGGAGAAACGAACAGTTTTAAGTTATTTTCCTTTGAAGTTATTTTCTCCCTTTTTTTACTCCTTGAAATAGGGGATAATGTTTACGAAAGTGTCGCCTCCTCTGCTGGCCGCGGCAACGCCGTGCAGCTGCTGCAGCCTCAAATAGTTTCGCAGAGGGCTTAGGGTCGGGGTCCGGGGAGCATATTTAAAACTACTCCAACCGAACTTACGATTCTGAGCCAACGGGGGGGGCTGTGCCCCTCGACCCCCCTAATAACCAGGGCCCCCCTCATGTATATGTGACTTATTTCAGCGAGGAGGTATTTCTCGCAACAGTCTGCTGTAGCCTCTGCCGCGGCATACAGCACCAGAGGCGACGCGCTTTCAGAAACATTATCCCATATTTTCAAGAGTAAAAAAGTCCTTGGAATTGGATTTTCAGCGTTTCCATGACTGCTGAAGGTTTGCAAATGGAAAAGATCCATAAATTGTATATAATATTGAATATTACGACTTTTTAAAGTTTGACTCCTTCAGTAATAGATAGGAAGAAAATAACTTCAAAGCGCAAATAACTCAAAACTGTTAATTTCTCCAAAAAATAATGATATTCTGATTCTACGGACAAAATATACATAGAAAAAAATCTATATTAAAATTACTTTTTAGCGCTGTACGCCAAACGGAAAGACTCCGAAACGGATCGCGAAATACTTCCTCCCTCACAACTGTATTCAATATGTCCTTGCGACAAGGTAACATCGTCCCTTCAGATTGGAAAAAGGCTAACGACACCGATTTTCAAGAAAGCGAGACAAAAAAGTACCAGGTAATTACAGGCCCATTAGTCTAACTTCGGTTGTAGGTAAGCTTGGCTTGAGGGCATAATTAGGAGACAAAATTGTGGAGTTACCTTGAAAGCCACTTACCATTGATTGGGGACTACAACATGGCTTCCGAAACAAAAGATCCTGCCTATCAAAACCTATTAACCTTTTATATAATGACCTCTTCACTGTTTATGACGTAAACCAAATCACTGGACGGTCTATCTTGATTTCCAGAAAGGTTTGATGGGAAGTCCTGCATCATAAATTACTTTACAAATTAAAAGCAATAGGTATTGACGGTCAAGTAAACCAATGGATCGCGAATTGGTTGAGCAACAGACAACAAAGAGTAGTGATTGACGGATTTAACTCCAGAGTGGGCGCTCTGTCACTAGTGGCGTCCTCAGGCTCGGTCCTGGCCCAGTGTTTCTTCATTATTTACATCAACGACGTGGATGTTGGACCCAATAACCGCATTAGTAAATTTGCAGACGACACAAAGATTGGTAACCTGGTTCCTCACTGACGAAGACAGGCAAAGCCTCCAAGAGGATTTCCACAAAATTTCAGCTTGGTCGATAGATGGGAGATGCCTCTTAACGTAGACAAGTGCCAGGTCCTTCAAGTTGGAACTAGGAATAAGTAGTTCGAATACGAAATGGCGGCGTTAAACCTGGGTGCTGTTCAGTGCGTCAAAGACTTGGGGGTCAAAATCGCGTCAAACTCAAATTCTCACAGCAATGCATCGATGCAGCAAATAAAGGAACAGAATGTTGGGCTTCATTAAAAGTTGAAACTTTATTAAAAAACAGTATGTAATACTCCCTGCTCTACAACAGTTTAGTCATCAGACCCCACTTGGAATATGGCGGTACAGTTTTGGTCCCCCACCATGCAAAGGATATTGCTAAATTAGAAGGTGTTTAGCGTCGGCAACGAAAATGATCCTTCCTTGCAGCAACAAATCCTGATGAAGAAAGGCTTACCCTTAACATGGGTGTTTCTCTTGAGAAACGTCGCCTCGAGGAAAAACTGATCGAATGTTTTAAAATACTCTCAATGGTTTCACGAATGTAGACAGATCAATATTGTTTGGCGATGATCGATGACACTCTGCGCACGAGGAACAATGGCGTATGGTAAAACTCAGATGTAGACAAGTGTTCAGACTGCACCAAATTTTTCTTTCACCAACGTTACAGTGAAAAGCGAGAATGGAATAGCTCTGTCTGTTACCATCGTAGTGGTCCAGTGTAACACGATTGACTCCTTCAAAACAAGCTCGACCGTCACTTCCATTAACTTAATATCAACTAGAGTAGAAATGCAACGTTTGAGTCTTCCTGATTAATGTAAAATCACTTAGGGTTTAATGATGACCACTAAGTCTGGACCATGGGGTCTGTGTGGTCTGATTTTCTGCGTAAATCCATGTACAATCTCTCTCTCTCACACACACACACACACATGCACACACGCCACTCATTAAGGCATTTTGTACACTTCTTCTCTTTCGTTTAGTTTAACACAAAGCTCCGTTTAACCACCCACCCGTCTGTATTTCCTTCCTCCTTCGATTCTAAACGCCATGTCACGAGAGGAAACATCAAAGCATCAAGCCAATCGAAATGAACTCTAACCTCCTTTTTAATCTCTATTTTCTATGTGTGAGAGGAGTTTTTTTTTTTCATCTCCATGTTTCACCCTTGACTTGCTTCCTTTGCTGTAAAAAAAATCTGCTGTCGGCCTAACTCCTTCTTCCTTCCACTTAAACGCTTTCACGGGGGGAGAATCGAGAGACACCAACCGAATTTAAGTTTCTTTTTTTTAATCTCCTGTCCTTATTTGGCGTGGCCAAGCTATTTTTCTCTCTGTCTATTTCACCTTTTGACCTGCTTCCGTTGTATTTTTTTTCTCACCTTTC
This sequence comes from Eriocheir sinensis, assembly GCF_024679095.1. NCBI lineage: Eukaryota > Metazoa > Arthropoda > Malacostraca > Decapoda > Varunidae > Eriocheir > Eriocheir sinensis. The sequence continues at coordinate 189,433 of NW_026112166.1, read as the reverse complement.
CTTCCGTAGTTTATATTTCATTCACTCCTTTCCTTCCTCTCTCTTCAACTTTCTGTTCTTTATTTAGGGAGAAGGCTATTTTTTCTATCTCACCTCGTTTCACCCTTGACCTGCCGCCTTCGCTGCTACTACAATTCTCTGCTCTTTCAAAACCGGTTCTTGACGCATCAATATACGCTAACGATGGACTCCGACGTGTAACATTAGAGTTCTGAGTGGCACATGAGAGCCATCTTTTCACCCACATCACGCAAGACAGCAAGCGTGAGGGATAGGGAAAGGAGGACGTGCAGCACCTGCTTCCCTGACACCCATACACCTCTCCACAAGTTGGCTGTAAAAAACACTGGTGGCCATGCGATAGCTTTTTGATGGACCAGATCGCCTTCTGACCTCAACTTTAGAGTGAGCAGAAAGAAAGATATGGAGATGACACATTTGTATAGGATTTGAAGTTTAAATGTGATATGATAGGAAGATAGATTGCTGTCAAACACTTTGCATTGGAGGAAAATACAGAAGTAGTAACGGAGAGGGGGGGTCCCTCCAATGCAAAGTATGTGTCCTGTGCTGTTTATTATTTATTTTTTTAGTGTATACTTATGTCGTCCATTGATTTATATGTGTCAACCCTGCTGTGTGTGTTCCTTGCTGTTTATGTTTATCTCACTAAATATGTGTCACTTGCTGTTGATGCATATGTTGCCCACTGATGTGTTTATGTGTCTAGCTTATGTGCATGTCATCCAATCCTATGTAATGTGTCACCTCTTTCCTGCCCTCCTTTCTCTCTCTTCCATTCCCCATCCTTTATCCTATCCTATGTTTTGCTGTGTCACCTCTCCCGTCCTCCTTCTCTTATCCTATCCCCTAAGAGTTGACGGCAATCCTAAGCAATGTGCCAGCTCTCCCGTCTTCCTTTTTATCTTATGAGGGTTTCTTATGAGTACTGTCCCCACCACTCTCCCCCAAAAAATGCTTAGATCCCCCATTTTTCCCCCTCCCCCAATATGTATACAGATCTCCTCACATGCCACTGGGGAAGGGACACACACACACACACACACACACACACACACACACACACACACACACACACACACCATTAGCTAAAGGAAATGCAGGACAAGTAGTTAGATATGGAGACGGGGACACACGAGCGTAAGCCCAGGCCCCTGTAAAACCACAACTAGCAACACACACACACACACACACACACACACACACACACACACACACACACACACACAGCAGGGAATATCAAGGGAATGCTCCAACTGAATCTGTTCCTCAGTCTTGAATTACTCTGAATCATTGAGAAAAAGAAGAAAAGTGAAAATGCAGAGATAACTTTTCTGCTTATAGAAAAGGAAAAGAAGGAGAGAAAAGCATAACTATCTAATCTTTGGAGAGGAGAAGGGTGTACAAAATGAAGGAGAAGGAAGTGATAAATTTTCCCTCACCCTGAAATTTTCTTCTGCGTATGGGAACTGTGACATTGCGGGATGTTTCTCACAGCTTGCTTGTAGATATGATCAAAGGGCCACCCCACATACGGGAGCCCCGGAAACCTCATCATCAAACAACAGCAACAACATCAGAAGGCGACACACACACAGGAAGGAACTGCATACAACGCAACAGGCCACGACAGGCTGTGGCAGGATCAGGAAGTGCTGGTGAGCAAGGCAGTGAGGCGGATAAGTCAGCCTGTTCGTGGCAATTCAAGGACATATTACACACAGGGACAAGTGAGAGCGCAGGACTATTGCCAGCGTCTGTGACCGTGGAAGAGAGGGCCTGATGTATTCTGCATGTGTCCAGAGTGGGATGGTGAGGGATTTAGTGGTGGTGGTGGTGGTGGCGGGGCAATTAATGAATCAAATCGAGGCCCTTGTTAAAGGGTGGTGATGCTGGTGATGTCATTGGTGGTCTATTGAAGTACATTCTATATTACGTAGCAACAATAATGAAACAGCACAATAATAATAGTAACATATTTGGATGAAGTTACGCCAGATAAGGCCCCTTGGCTGCGCAGGAGGTAGATTCCCACTTCCCTCTAGCTTCCTTTCCTCTTCAAGCTCTTGCGCTCAGCCTGTCACTGAGGACTCCATCTACCCTTTTCTTCCCTTCCTATATTAACACACCTGTACATCCTTAGAAGACAATAGGGAGTGATTGAGTAGGGAGGCTCTTTTCTTTCTTTTCTGTCTATATATCCTTTCTTTCTCATTATCACTTTCTTTCTCTCTTTTCTTCCTCTTTCTTCTTTTCTTTTCTTAATTCCTTTCATCTTTTCTCCTCTCTTTCTTCCTTCCTCTCTTCTTTTTCTCTCTGTCTGTCTGTCTCTCTATTCTATATATTTTCTTCTTTATTATAATTATTTATTCTTTCTCATTTTCTTTTCTCTGTCTCTTCTTCTTATTACTTTCTCTTTTGTCTTCTTTCATACATTTTTTCTTTCTTTCTTTCTTTCTTGTCTCTTCATTTCCTTATTACTTTTTTTTTCTTTTCTCTTTTCCTTTTTAGTTTTCAATTTTTCTTTCTTCTTTCTTTCTTTCTTTCTTTCTTTCTCTTTTTCTTTTTTTCTGTCTTTTCTTTCAACTTTTATCTTTTTTTCTTTATTTGTCTTTTTATTCTTTCTTCTTTTCGTTTTCTTTTTTCTTTACGTTTCTTTTTCTTGTTTACTCTTTTATTTTCTCCTGTCTTCTTTCTCTCTTTCTTTTTCTGCTTTTACTCGCAGATATTCACGTTGATATGCTATGACTGCATTAGGAATAAGATCTATGTAATATATATATATATATATATATATATATATATATATATATATACATATATATATATACATATATATCCTTGATTAGGCAATCCGAACCTCACAGATAGTCTGATTATGGCAACTCTCTCTTCACTTTAATAGATATGTTGTTAGTTAATCAAAGGCTTATTCACTGGGGTACGTCGCCCACCCACCTGATGACGTTGCTCGGGGTCCTCAACTCGAGTACCTCCCTGGCAGGATCTCACGACTTGCTCTGGGCCACGAACCATGCTGGTATCCCCTTGGCTCTTCCACTTGCGTGATTGTCTCTTACAGAGACAAACCACGAGTGAGCAGATCAGCTTCCGGAAAACGTGCCATGTGCCCGCATAGCCGGAGTTATGCTGACGGACTACATGCAGGTAATATATGTGGAATCAGTCTTCACAGAATAGTCAGTTGCTCTGGTTTGACACAAACATCTCCAGCGATATCCTATGATTCTGCTATGTAGACATCCCATGACCATTAAGCAGACATCTTGCTTCTTGTTCCTCTGATGATGTCTTATGTCTCTACAAACCATAGAGTGAAGACAGGGAGTACAAGGGACTCTTGAAGATCCGGATCTTTGTCCCTTCTGTAGGTAGTATCGACAACGCTATATATTGCAAGTTGAGTGAGTCCATAACACTGTGGGCTTGTGTGACCTCAATCCGAAGGTGCAGACTTCCTGGCCAGACTCACTGTTGTTATGAACTACGCTACCAAGATACGTGGAAACTTTCTGGAGATCTCAGCAATGTCTCACCACATCGCATGAACAGAGTTGTTTCTCAGTGCCAGGGCCTGCTGGCCTCTCAGTGACTCCTGTGTTCTATATGTCTTATGTTTCATGTACTGTGTCATCCAGCAAGCCTCCAAACACCTCTGTACCTTGGTCTCGGCCCCAGGAGACCTGAAGTCCCTATGGCTTCGCCTCCTCGCAGCAGTGCCTGAGAGTCATCACTCAAAACCTCCAGCTAGACTCCACACAGGATTATTGCATCATCAGCAAACACAAGGGGTCAGTGGGACCCTTGGAGATACCAATGATGCCCTGCAACGACTCTGGCTCCATAACCTTTACTCAGTACCCAGTCCATACAAGTTGCGTTGAAAGCGGAAGGATAAGGACACAGCCCTGCCTCACTCCCCCGCATTCACGAGAAAGAAGCGGATTACCCCCCACTCCCAACCCACCCACCCCACCCACACACACACACACACACATTACACACACACACACACACACACACACATTTCACACACACACACACACTCTGTCAGCTTCCTCTGTCCCAGAATACAGGCCAGTCAGCAGACCAATAGTCCTCCCAGGAATCCTCAATGGAGTCAGCAGAAGGCACCAGAGTGCCCTCACGATGCACTGAATCAAACGACTTCTTGAGATCGACAGGCTGCATGCAAGCATCCCTTGTCGAAACTCCACGTCGGCGCTTCCACTAAAAGTGGGGAGATGCGATGCCAGGATACAGTCAGTTGTTGACTTTGCCTCAGGCGTGAGCTCCAGACTGTTCAGGTCTCCCTGCAGCTTCAGCAGTTGGCTACAAGAATTCGGCATTAGCACATAGGTGGGCGTTAACCTGCTTTGCACACTGAGCAG
>NW_026112166.1:177500-182500 GCF_024679095.1 Eriocheir sinensis | reverse complement strand
GAACATCCGGGGGCATCCTTAGTAATAATGAAACCTCGTTGTTCCAAGCCCTCTGTGTATTGGTCTGCTAGAAGCGCATGAAACAAATCAACTGAGAGTATACTTAGAGGGGCCATTTAACTACAAGAACACATACTTAGAGGTAACATACATATACAGCAAGAGACATACTTAGAAGGGATGAAACAAACAGCAGGGACACATACTTAAAGGATGAAACAAACACAAGGGACACATACTTAGAAAGAGATGAAACAAAACACAAGGGACACATACTTAGGAAAGGATGAAACAAACACAAGGAAACACATACTTAGAAAGAGATGAAACAAACACAAGGACACATACTTAGAAGGGATGAAACAAAAACACAAGGGACACATACTTAGAAAGGGATGAAACAAACACAAGGGACACATACTTAGAAAGAGATGAAACAAACACAAGGGACACATACTTAGAAAGGGATGAAACAAACACAAGGGACATATACATAGAAAGGGATGAAACAAACACAAAGGACACATACTTAGAAGGGGATGAAACAAACACAAGGGACACATACTTAGAAAGGGATGGAACAAACACAAGGGACACATACTTAGAAAGGGATGAAACAAACAAAGGACAATATACTTAGAAAGGGATGAAACAAACAAAGGGACACATACTTAGAAAGGGACGAAACAAACACAAGGGACACATACTTAGAAAGGGACGAAACAAACACAAGGGACACATACTTAGAAAGGGATGAAACAAACAAAGGGACACATACTTAGAAAGGGATGAAACAAACAAGGAACACATACTTAGAAGGGGATGAAACAAACACAAAGAACATACTTAGAAGGGGATGAAACAAACACAGAGAACACATACTTAGAAAGGGACGAAACAAATACAAGGGACACATACTTATAAGGGGATGAAACAAACACAAGGGACACATACTTAGAAAGGGATAAAACAAACAGCAAGGGACACATACTTAGAAGGGGATGAAACAAACAGCAAGGGACACATACCTAGAAAGGGATGAAACAAACAGCAAGGGACACATACTTAGAAGGGGATGAAACAAACACAAAGGACACATACTTAGAAAGGGATGGAACAAACAGCAAGGGACACATACTTAGAAGGGGATGAAACAAACACACGGGACACATACTTAGAAGGGGATGAAACAAACAGCAAGGGACACATACTTAGAAGGGGATGAAACAAACAGCAAGGGACACATACTTAGAAGGGGATGAAACAAACAGCAAGGGACACATACTTAGAAGGGGATGAAACAAACAGCAAGGGATACATACTTAGAAGGGGATGAAACAAACAACAAGGGACACATACTTAGAAGGGATGAACAAACAGCAAGGACACATACTTAGAAGGGATGAAACAAACAGCAAGGGATACATACTTAGAAGGATGAACAAACAGCAATGGACACATATTTAGAAGGGGATGAAACAAACAGCAGGGAACACATACTTAAGAGGGGATGAAACAAACCATAGGGAACACATACTTAGAAAGGGATGAAACAAACACAAGGGACACATACTTAGAAAGAGATGAAACAAAAACAAGGGACACATACTTAGAAAGAGATAAAACAAACATAAGGAACACATACTTAGAAGGGGATGAAACAAACACAGGGGACACATACTTAGAAAGGATGAAACAAACACAAGGGACACATACTTAGAAAGAGATGAACAAACAAAAGGGAACACATACTTAGATAGTGATGAAACAAACACAAGGGACACATACTTAGAAAGAGATGAAACAAAAACAAGGGACACATACTTAGAAAGTGATGAAACAAACACAAGGGACACATACTTAGAAAGGGATGAAAATAACAAGGTACACATACTTAGAAAGGGATGAAACAAACACAAGGGACACATACTTAGAAAAGGTTGAAACAAACACAAGGGACATATACATAGAAAGGGATGAAACAAACAAGGAACACATACTTAGAAGGGGATAAAACAAACAGCAAGGGACACATACTTAGAAGGGGATGAAACAAACAGCAAGGGACACATACTTACAAGGGGATGAAACAAACAGCAAGGGACACATACTTAGAAAGGGATGAAACAAACAACAAGGGACACATACTTAGAAGGGGATGAAACAAACAGCAAGGGACACATACTAAGAAGGGGATGAAATAAACAGCAAGGGACACATACTTAGAAGGGGATGAAACAAACAGCAAGGGACACATACTAAGAAGGGGATGAAATAAACAGCAAGGGACACATACTTAGAAAGGGATGAAACAAACACAAGGGACACATACTTAGAAAGGGATGAAACAAACACAAGGGACATATACTTAGAAAGAGATGAAACAAACACAAGGGACACATACTTAGAAGGGATAAAACAAACAAGGGACACATACTTAGAAGGATGAAACAAACAGCAAGACACATACTTAGAGGGATGAAACAAACAGCAGGGACACATACTTAGAAAGGGATGAAACAAACAACAAGGACACATACTTAGAAGGGATGAAACAAACAGCAAGGACACATACTAAGAGGGGATGAAACAAACAGCAAGTGATACATACTTAGAAGGGGATGAAACAAACAGCAAGGGACACATACTTAGAAGGGGATGAAACAAACAGCAAGGGATACATACTTAGAAGGGAGCGAAAAAAAAGGGACACATACTTAGAAGGAGATGAAACAAACAAAAGGGACACATACTTAAAAGGGGATAAAACAAACACCAAGGGACACATACTTAGAAGGGGATGAAACAAACAAGGGACACATACTTAGAAGGGGATGAAACAAACAGCAGAGAACACATACTTAAGAGGGGATGAAACAAAGAGCAGGGAACACATACTTAAGAGGGGATGAAACAAACAACAGGGAACACATACTTAGAAGGGGATGAAACAAACAAGGGACACATACTTAGAAGGGGATGAAACAAACAGCAGGGAACACATACTTAAGAGGGGATGAAACAAACAGCAGGGAACACATACTTAAGAGGGGATGAAACAAACAGCAGGGAACACATACTTAAGAGGGGATGAAACAAACAGCAGGGAACACATACTTAAGAGGGGATGAAACAAACAGCAGGGAACACATACTTAAGAGGGGATGAAACAAATAGCAGGGAACACATACTTAAGAGGGGATGAAACAAACAGCAGGGAACACATACTTAGTAGGGGATGAACCAATCAGCAGGGAACACATACTTATTAGGTGTTGAATCAAACAGCAGGGTACACATACTTAAGAGGGGATGAAACAAATAGCAGGGAACACATAATTAAGAGGGGATGAAACAAATAGCAGGGAACACATACTTATTAGGGGATGAAACAAACAGCAGGGAACACATACTTAGAAGGGGATGAAACAAACAGCAGGGAACACATACTTAAGAGGGGATGAAACAAATAGCAGGGAACACATAATTAAGAGGGGATGAAACAAATAGCAGGGAACACATACTTAAGAGGGGATGAAACAAACAGCAGGGAACACATACTTAATAGGGGATGAAACAAACAGCATGGAAAAAATACTTAATAGGGGATGAAACAAACAGCAGGGAACACATACTTAGAAGGGGATGAAACAAACAGCAGGGAACACATACTTAAGAGGGGATGAAACAAATAGCAGGGAACACATACTTAAGAGGGGATGAAACAAACAGCAGGGAACACATACTTAGAAGGGGATGAAACAAACAGCAGGGAACACATACTTAGAAGGGGATGAAACAAACAGCAGGGAACACATACTTAAGAGGGGATGAAACAAATAGCAGGGAACACATACTTAAGAGGGGATGAAACAAACAACAGGGAACACATACTTAGAAGGGGATGAAACAAACAAGGGACACATACTTAGAAGGGGATGAAAACAAACAGCAGGAAACACAGCCACGCCAGAGGACACATACACATGATTTTTTTTTTTTTTTAACAGTAAAGGAAGCAGCTCAAGGGTAAAAAAAAAAATAACAATGAAAAAAAAAATCCCGTTAATCACTGCCCCTATAAAGAAGAGTACAGAAAAGTTTACTCCAAGACATAAGAGGACACATATAGGAGGGGTCCACAGGAAGAGCTAGCAGTGTAACCCAATTGTCGTACTCAGAATATCGTTTTTCCAGTGTCCAAACCCCAAGCTGTCGCCTCCACACAAATAACAATATTCATTTATAGTTATCGTTAAAATCGTAAGTTGAAGATGCGTGTTTTGTAACTGTTAAAAGGATAAGGTGTTGAGTATGAGAACGGCAATGGAAAAAAAGTGGCAAAAAAGTAGAAAAAGAAAAGGAAAAGGAAAGAAAACAAAGAAGTAGAAAACGCGTCCCTGGAAAAAGAATGAAAAAGAAAACAAAGAGGAAAGAAGAGATAAGGATGTAGAAAACTCGTCCCTATGAAAAGAAGAAGAAACAGAAACAAAAGAAAGTGGAATTTAAAAAAAAAGAGCAGAAAACATATCCCCGTTGAAAGAAGGGAGAAAAAGAAACCGAAGGAGATACAAAGATAAAAGAGCAGAAAACACGTCCCCGATAAAAAAAAAAAAAAAAAAACGAAGGAGAAAGAAATGAGAACGAAGCAGAAAACACGTCCCAATGAAAAGAAGAAAGAAAAGAAAACGAAGGAGAAAGAAGTGAGAAAAGTAGAAAACACGTCCCAATGAAAAGAAGAAAGAAAAGAAAACGAAGGAGAAAGAAGTGAGAAAAGTAGAAAACACGTCCCAATGAAAAGATGAAAAAAAAAGAAAACGAAGGAGAAAGAAGTGAGAACGAATAGAAAACACGTCCCAATGAAAAGATGAAAGAAAAAGAAAACGAAGGAGGAATAAACGAAAAAGAGCAGAAAACGCGTTCCTATGAAATGAAAAAAAAAACGAAAGATAAAAAAAGTGAGAAAGAAGTAGAAAACACGTCCCTGTGAAAAGAGGAGT
>NW_026112166.1:17500-172500 GCF_024679095.1 Eriocheir sinensis | reverse complement strand
GTGTGTGTGTGTGTGTGTGTGTGCGCGCTCACACACACAGGAGCACACACACACACACACACACACACACACACCCACACACACACACACACACACACACACACACACACACACGCACACTTCCGTTCCAACTCAAAGGCATCGTAAACCGGAATAATAAAACAAACAAGAAAAAAGTTTATCAATGTAGGAGTAGAACAAGAAAGAAAAGGAAAGGGAAGAGGAGGGAGGATAGAAAGCAAAAGGAGAGAGAAAAGCGGAGAGAAAAAAACAGCTAGAGAAAGTGTGTGAGGGATGGAGAACTAAATGAAACAAAAAAGAAAGGGTAAGGAGGAATTTTTTTTTTTTTTTACGTGGCAACCTGGTTAAGAAAGAATTTGGGACAGGAAGGAAGGGAAAGGCAAGGGAGAAAAGAAAATAGGGAAATGGGACAGGAAGGAAGGGAGTGAGCCTGAGGAATAGGGACAGTAACCAAGGGAACTAACAAGGGACACAGAAGACAAAGAAGTAAGAACAGGGTATAAAGGAGAATGAGCGTGTGAGGAGAGAAGGGTGAAGGATATAGAGAGAAGGGGAAAGGGGGAGGCAGTGGAACAAAAGTAAGGTAAGGAAGGAAAGAAATAAGAAGGATAAGAGATAGAAAAAACGAGGAAGAGGATTAAAGGATAAAGGATACTTAAAGGAGGGAAGAGTAGGAGGCAAAGGAACAAGAGTAAAGGGGCTGTTACACTGGGGAAATTTTCCGTGGATCTTCAGTCAAACCACGATTTCCGCTGGCGTGGTTCTCATTTCCGTGGTTTTCTGACGTGTCCACGATCTTCCGTAGCTACGGTAGGTTTCACCGAACGACGACGGTATTCACAATCATCATCATCAGCAATAACAAGAAACAAGAAGAGGAAGAAGCTACACCCTACTGTCCCTATGCATTCGCTCAGCTATGAGTGTTGTTGCCGAGGTCACTTTAATTGAGAAAATACGGGACATGCCTTCCTCGTCTTAAAGACGTAGTTCTTGCAACAGCTGCATCACTTCACTGCCCTCCTCTCTTCTTGCAAGCCATTGCCGCCTCCACATTCTTTTCTTTTTCCGTTGCTTGTATAAATTGATTGTCACTAGAGCCAAAGCAACGGCACTTTGAGTGAAAACAGGGGTGCGAGCAGGGACGCCAGCCATACTTGTTGTTGTGAAAATGTGTCGGTCAAGACCACGGAACGCTGAGAGAGTGCGGGGCAAGTGTGATAGGAAGACGACGGTAGTATGTCCACGTAGGCAAAAATCGACGATTTTATGACAAGGCCCACGGAAAATTTGCACAGCGTAATACCCCCTTAAGATAAGGAGGCAAAAAACTAAGGATAGGAGATAAATGAAGGGTACAAGGTTAGTTATTAAGGGTGGTAAGGGTATAATAACTAGAGGGTAGTGGATATGAAGAGAAATGAAGAGCAGGAGGCAGAGGGACAGAGTAAGGAAAGGGAAGGTGGTCGAAGGAGGGGAGGAGGAGGGATAAGGGAAGGGAGATGGAGGTAAGGGAAGGGAGGGGGACCCAGGGTATAAGAGTGAGGGACATCAAGGAGCAGATAACACAGGAGGGCTTTACACCTCAAGGACACGAAGAACCTGTCCCTATAGCTACACCATGGAGGTAGCTAATCCTACCTCCATGAGCTACACACACACACACACACACACACACACACACACACACACACACACACACACACACACACACATACACACACACACATCCACGTGACTCCTGACGGTCGGTTCAATCAGAAAGGGTCGGTCGCCAATAGGTCCCGGCACGTCTTGAAGTAGGAAGGGACGCGTCTTAACTAGGAAGAGACGGGGAGGCGTGTCTGTCATGTGCCGGGCAAGACAGCGAAGACTATTCCTGTTCCGCGAGGGGTGATGAATTAAGCGTACTGTATAGGGGAAGATAAGGAGGGAGAGTGGGAAGGGTGGAGAAGAGGAAGTGAATTAGTTGGGGTCTGCAGGGGCAAAGAATAGGGAAGGAGGTAGAGGTAAAACAAGAAGAGGAAGGGAATTAGTATGTCTGATGCAGCGTTTGTATTATAGGGGCGAAGATAACAGGATGGGAAGGGGAGAGCAAGAAGAGGAAGGGAATTAGTATTGCTGATGTGTTTGGTTTGCAGAAGCGAAGGTAGGCAGGGTAGGAAGGGTAAGGAACGAAAAGGAAGTGAATGAATTGGGATGATGTGTGTTTGCGGTTGGGGCGATGGAGGCAGCGAGGGAAGAGTAAAGCAAGGATAGGAAGTGGATGAGTGGGGAAGCTGTAATGTTTGTTTTGCAGGGGTGAAGAATAGACAGAGGGATGTACTTCTAATCAAGGCTAAAGCAGAAAGATATAGGGAACTAGAAGAGATGATATCGTGTTTGGTCTGCGGGGAGAAGGTAGGCAGGGTAGGATGAGTAAAGCAAGAAGTGGTCGTGAATAAAGTGCACTTCTTAACCCGTCCGCTGCGATTGTCATGGATTTGGCCTTCAGTAGTAGCCTGGTAATATATATAGTCCCATGTCTTTCTCTCCCTCTGTGGTGGATACTGGAGTGTTTCCCATGTGGTATTGGTGTGCTTGATATCTCCTCCCAGGGTGCAGGACTTGACATTTTTCTTCATTGAATTGTAGCAGCCACTTTTTGTTCCATTCCTGTAGCTTGGTGAGGTCTTCTTGTAGGAAATCCGCAGTCAAGGGGTTAAGCAAAGGTAAGGCAAGAAAAGGGAATGGATGAGTAGGGAAGGTACAGTAAGGGAAAGAGGAAGGAACTAAGGATAGGAGATAAAGGAAGGGTATAAGGTTAGTATTAAGGGAAGTAAGGTATAATAACTACAGGGTAAAGGACATGAAGAGGAGGAAAGAGTAGGAGACAGGGACAAGCGGCAAGAACAGATAGTAGGTGAATAAAGAAAGCCCCGTCTGTCTGATGTGATCTCTAATTATGTCGTTCAAACCTGTCAACTGAAATACATACTATCAAACTACAAGCATCAACTTCCTTTATATCCATCATCATATTTATTTATCCATTAGAATCGCCTCCGTGAATCGAACACACCAAACAAACTTACTAAAACTCACGAAACCAAAACTAATCAAAACCTCACCAAACCAAAACTCATCAAAACCTCACCAAACCAATACTCATCAAAACCTCACCAAACCAATACTCATCAAAACCTCACCAAACCAATACTCATCAAAACCTCACCAAACAAAACAAAACCAAACCAAGGCAAGACCAAGACCCACCAAACCAAATTAACCAAACCAAACCAAAACTCATCAAAACCTCACCAAACCAAAACTCATCAAAACCTCACCAAACCAAAACTCATCAAAACCTCACCAAACCAAACCAAACCAAACCTACGCAGGGCCCCAAATATCCCTTCTGGCGGCGTATAGAGCGGTCAGCGGCCCCTCGTCTATTAATAACCTTCGCACCTGACAATGTATACAACCTCCTCACAGTGTTAACGAGGCCTCGAGGCTGGGAGGGACCGGAGGGAAAGAAGGGGAAGGGAGTGAGGTAACGTACACATATGCGTCTCGCTCTCTGTCTCCCCACCCACCTCCCATCCCCTCTGTGTTTCTATGGGGAATGGGTCTTTGTGTTGCTTATAATCTCACAGGTTTTTGAGATGTCACGGATATGTTGCATTTGGGTTAGGTGCACGTTCGTAGAGTATTGCATATAAGTGTTGAGTGTTGGTAAAGTTAGTATGCTTTGTTCTACTACTATCGTTACAACTACTATTTCGATTACTACTACTGATACTACTACTACTACTACTGATAACACTAATACTAAAACCACCTCTGTCCTGCACATATAACCTTTCTTACTGTTACTATTCCTCCTCCTCCTCCTCCTCCTCCTCCTACTACTACTACTACTCCATGGCCTTAACCTTTCCGGCCCCATCCACTCAGATAATCTCGTTCATTTCTCATCAACACATGTTCTCAGAGTGTTATTAGCCTAAATTCCTTCATAAATGCAGGTTTTGAGTTAATGGAAAGTCGCTGTGGCCAAAAATACATCCAAACTTAGCACGGATAGATGAATCACTCTGAAAATACGTAGAAAAATAGGACTAGTGGACAAGTGAGAGAAAATGGAAACGGAAAACTACGCGGAACAAAAGAGAAGCAGAGAGAAAGTCAAAGAAAATACAAACGAGAAACTAAATAGATAACAGAAGTAGAGAGAAAGTCAAAGAAAATACAGAGAAACTAAATAGATAACAGAAGTAGAGAGAAAGTCAAAGAAAATACAAAAAAAAAATACGTAGAAGAGTAGAGATAGAGAGAAAGTGAGATGATAAACAAACGAAGAACTAATTACAGAAAAATAGAAGTAGAAAATAAGTGAGAGAAAATGAAAACGAAAAACTGAGAACGAAAGAGAGGCAGAGAAAAGGCGAGAGAAAATGCAAACAGAAAAGGACAAAAAAAAAAAATTACCATACCTTTCCCCTCTACCATGTTTTCTTATAAGTATTTGCTCTTCATTTCTCTAAGTTTAGATTGCTTACTTAACTATCTAGAAACGCAGTAATAGGTAAATAGAAACTGTAATGAAGCTTTCTCACTACTTCATATCATATTAAGGTCAGAGGCAATTAAAATAAAATAAAAACTTGATAGAAAAAAATGTTTGCAAGGCTCACTCCAAATCTCAAGTCACTCCGAATTAAAGAACAACTAAATAATAACAGACTAAGACTCCAATGACATTATTCTAATTGGACACATCAAACAGTGAGTGACGCCGAGACGAGAGAAACTGAGCTAACCTTGACTCGTCCACGGCCTGCGAGCGTCTTCCTTCTTTTCCTCTGCTACCCGTCCACGGACTCTGCTGATAGGCACGAAGACTGCGCGCGTGTGTGTGTGTGTGTGTGTGTGGTGAAGGTCGAGAGCTCTTGAAGAATCCTGAAATATAGATGAACAAATGAGTGGGTTGAAGTGAGATGTTTGTGCGTGGTGAAGGTCGAGCTCTTGAAAAGAACTGAAATATAGACATGGACAAATGAGTGGGTTGAATTGAGATGTTTGTATGTTTGTAGGTCTTTGTTGTAGACGTTGCTTCGTTGTGTAGAGGTTGAGAACTTTGAGGAACACTGAAATATAGACGGGCGAATGAGTGGTTTAAAGTGCGATGTGTGTATGTTTGTGGTGCCTTCGTTGTAGTTGTTGCTATACAAGTCATGTGTTTGTTCCTTGGGTTTCAATAAAGCAGAGAACAATAAGAAGTAAAAATATGATGTATCAGCCAATCAGACACACACACACACACACACACACACACACACACACACACACACACACACACACACACACACACACACACACACACACACACACAAAGTAAAAAATAAGATGTATGTTGTCAGTTAGATGTTTGTATGCTGTGATGTTTTCGTTGCAGGTGTTGGTGTGTTTGTATTGTTATTGTTTCTACTGATATCAATGAAGCAGAAAACAAGAAAATAAGGAGAAAAAATCTCTGACCGTCATGTCATAACATTCCCGACGATAAATAGCCTTTGCGATAATACACGGAATATCAACGGAGGATAGGCGTCCCTTCCTGTTTGTCATATATACGCTTCTCCTATTTATCTTATTTAGGCCCATTTCACACGAGCGGTTTCTGCCGCTGCGGCACGTGCCGGACGGTTTAGCTTTACATTGACTCCTATGGATGCGTTCACACGAATCCGGAGCGGCAGGACTGCCGCTCCGGCAGCCGCACCCTGCCGGACTGCCAGCAAGACTGCAGCGGCAGAAATGCCGCACAACGGTTTCGGTGGCCATGTGTTGCTATGGGCGCGTTCACACATACGATGTTTGCCGCGTGCGGCGAGGGATAGTTGTCTGTCAACACTGGGAGGAAAGGCACGCGACCACTGTGCATCATTGGAAAAGCTGGTATGCACTATATTTTCCATCTTGTGAACTTTCAGTTACTGTATATTGAAAATGTAAGTGTCTTACATATTAATTCTGTATACCTCTGTACAACAAACATCTGCATTTAAATTTCAAGGTTATTGCTAATTTAGATTACCACAACACGGAGCTGCTGATCTCGGAGATTGAGAGTTAGTTTAGAATGACCAGAAAAAAATGGGGAAGAAAAAGGAATAGAACAGGAATTAAGAAGAAGAATGAAGGAATGAAAGGATGAGGAAGGAAAAGAGGAATAAGAAGAGGGAAAGAAATGAAAGGAGGAAGAGGAAGAGGGAGAAGAAAAGAGAAATGAGAGGAGGAGAAGAGGAGAAAGAGGGGTAAGTAAAAGAGAAACGAAGAGCAAGAGGAATAAAGTACTCCTCACCTTCTCCTATTATTCGTTCCGCCTTCTGGCGGTAACAAAATGAGGGGGTAGATTTCAGTGATATGGTCATCTGTTAACTGGACACATCACCCCTCTCTCCCCAACCCCGCGGCTTTCTACTGTAGCGCATCGCTATGCTGTCCTACTTCTTAATGCAAGGCTTAACCAGAATTTTCACTTTTTCATCCTTTTACTGGTTTCACTTGTCCGTTTTCCCTCCCTCCTACGACTTGGACGCTTTGAAGACGGGAGTATCTAGCCACCTCTCCAACCTAATATGACCATGTTTTTTTTTTTTATTAACTCGGGAGCAGTGATCTGTGGGCTTGTTTTAACTTTTGTTTCGTCTCCTTTGCTGTAAAAAAAAAATGCTGTGAGGTTTTGTCGCAGTCAACGGTGGTGTTGGTGTTGATATTTGTTCTTGTTGTTGTTATCATGGACGTCAGTACAAATGTTAGTGTGTTATTGATTAATTTGTTGTTGATGTTGTTGTTGTTGGTGGTGGTGGTGGTGGTGGTGTTACTATGAAATATGAGAAACAGAAAAAAAAATTCAAGTAAATAAAAACATCACAGACACAAACAAGTATACAAACAAATAAACCACAACCTATTTCCTTTCAAGTTCACGGTAAATAAAAAGAGAACACCTGAGAACATTACCAAGTCAATAACAATATTTGAAGCAAGAAGACTCCTTCCCTTCCCCCTTCCCCCCCCCTCCACACACACAAACACACTATCACGCTAACACACTCCCTTCAAATCCCAAATCCTAAAATAGTTCAATGTGGATAAAGAGGTTAAGAGGTTACCTGCACACATAAGGTACCATGCCAACGACCTCTGTACGGGTGGTGATGGAGGAGGACGGGGGGGGGGGGGGGCAGAAGACAATAACGTGCATTCACTCTTATCTGCGCATCTCTAAAACGTCGACTTCACATTGTTTTTAACTCGTAAATTTCATCACTACGCCATATCCGGCCCTTTGTCATTTGTTATTTTGCTCTCTGTCTGACCTTCTGCTTTTTTTTTTTTTAGGGGTTGGCGAATGTATGCTGCAGATGATGATGATAATGATGATGATGATGATGATGATGTGCTGGTGAGTGCATATATAGGAATGGTTAAGTGGGTGTTATTTTTTTTCATCGTAATTGCCTAGTCATTATATTGCATTGTACTTTCAGCTATATCATTATTACAGTGCTTCTTAGTAATGCAGGTCTTAGTGATGTTTTCGGTTTTTACGTGTAGGAGAGACAAGACAGGGATAGACAGATAGACAGGTAGAGAGAGAGAGAGAGAGAAAAAAAAAAAGGAAACTGGGATTTGGAACCGAAGAGGAAGGACTGGGGAGAGAGGAGGAAAGCCTAGGTAAAGAGACTGGAAAGTGAGACACAGAGAAAGAGACAGATAGATGCTGAGATTGTTGTTGTAGTAGTAGTAGTAGTAGTACTAGTAGTAGTAGTAGTAGTAGTAGCAAAAGTAGTAGTAGTAGTAGTAGTAGTAGTAGTAGTAGTAGTAGTAGTAGTAATAGTAGTAGTAGTAGTAGTAGTAGTAGTAGTAGTAGTAGTAGTAGTAGTAGTAGTAAAAGCAGTAGTAGAAGTAGTAGTAGTAGTAGTAGTAGTAGTAGTAGTAGTAGTAGTAGTAGTAGTAGTAGAAGTACTAGTAGTAATAGTAGTAGTAGTAGTAGTAGTAGTAGTAATTGTAAAAGCAATAGCAATATATCAACTAACCACTATGTAGACGAATGCCGTTAACTTAACCCTTACAACCACACCCACATATACCCACAGCCTCTCACATGCTCCTAACGGGTCAAGTCTTATATAACCACGGGCGCGCAGGTGGAGAAAGGTGAGGTCGGCCCGGCACAGGAGGGAGCGCGGGCCAGGGGGAAATCGGGTCAGGAGATACTGGACCGGAGGAGGCCTTAGGGGGTCTAAGTTAAACCTGCATAGAGGGGCGAGGAAGAAAGTGGAGAGTCGATGGAATTGAACAGGTACAGGTTTAAGAGAGACTAAGAAGAAGCTCCATATGGGGAGGCGGTGGGAGCGTGCGGGCGCGGCGTCCAGGAGGACGCGGGTGGACGCGGGTTCACGTCTCACCCCCGCCGCGACAAACAAGATGGCAATTGTTCAGTCATCGCCGAGTGGCCTAAGACTATCCACATGCTGTCCTGAAAACCATCCATCAACCTGGACCCTAGATTCTCACTTAAAAAGAGGATCAAAGATGAGCTACGGGAGGCAGCAGGAGCGAAGCAAGACGGCGTCACGAAAAGCACTTGCCTGCGCCATATGAGGCTGGGGCCGACCACCAGGCCCCACCAAGAAAGCCTACCGGCGCCATAAGCGAAACGTAAAAAAAGGAAAAAAGTAGAGGAGCGAGGAAGGGGGTGCATGTAGATAGAAGTGGACGGGGCAATTGTTTAAATAGAAGACCAAGATGAACCAGCACAGAAAGGCGTATAGAAAAACTAGAGGGAGAGAAGGAAGAAACGGAACGGGAGGGGTTCAAGGAGAGACCATTATGAACAAAAACAGAGGGACACAGAGGAGCTAGAGAGAGGGAGGGATGGGATGGGATGGGATGGAGGTGGAGGGGAAGATGAACTACAGAAGGGCGAGGTCGTGAGGCCGGGGAGTAAGAAGGATGGGAGTGGGCAGGACGGGAACAAGATGGGTGGGGGGGGGAGATGAACCCGCATAGGGAGGCTTGGAGGAGGAGGAGGAGGAGGAGGAGGGGCATGCAGAGGTAAAGGAACCTATTAAAGGCCAAGGTATGGGTTGAGAAAGTAGCAACGCCCTCTCGTGTAGGGTATAAAAGCGTGGGAACCCATAACGTCTCCCTATTCTGCATCTGAGTCGCACGGAAGAGGGTTCAGAACAGCCTCAGCGATCTACCTATTCTTGAGTCTTGCTGTTCAGGGTTTTCAAGGGTCTGGCGCAATGGGTTCCTCGTCGGTCGTGGTCGTCAGCTTTGCCCTCATCGCTGTGATTGCTGTGGTGCTGGCAATCCCTGCCGTGCACGTCTCTGATGGTAAGTTGTTTAATTAATTCGCTATGTATTAAAAGTCATCTCGAACGTTTTAGTTTTCGGCCAGTTTACTCTTTTATTTGTCCTGCTCGTTATCTCCGCCGTGCACCTTAATTTGGGTAAGTCATTTCCAACATTTTAATATTTGGCCTTTTTACGTTTTTATTTGTCCTGCTCGTCATCCCTCATTTTTCCTGTGAGACGGTAAGTTACTTTATGCCCTGTTTCGTTATAAGCCAACAAAAACACTTAAATAACTGACTTCTTTACTTTTATATTTGTCCTGCTCGCCATCCGTCATTTCCCTGTTTAACGGTAAAATTCTTGCTGCTTCGTCCATTATGTTTCGTTCTTTCCTGTTGCAGTTCTGTCTAAATGCCAAACGCCTGAACACGTGCTCCCATTGCACAAACCTTGCCATTCTTTCTCCATTGTGTCCTCTCTGCTCTCACCTTATGCACTATTATTTTTTAAACCTTTCCATTACCTGATTTTGCTCTTTTTTCACTATTTCAAATCTAACTTAAACTTTTAGGAGCAGCGAGTAGCGGGCTTTTTTCTATTATTGTTTCATCTTCTTGTGCCCTTGAGCTGTCTCCTTAGTTGTAAAAAAAAAAAAAAAAAATTACCATCAGCTTACTACCTTTAGCTGGCCAAGTGTACAATTCAGGCGTTCGGAGATTTAGGTACCTAGCCATTTTTTTTTTTTTTTTTTTTTTGCTTTAGGAAAGGCAGACTACACATCCCAGGAAGAACAAGAGACAAGTTGCAGGGGAAAAGCGACCTTATATTTAGTGTACCGAGGGTCGCTTTTCCCTTGCTTTCCCTTCCTTGAAAGTACTGTCTTGTTTTTTTTTTCTGGGATGTGTAGCCTGCTCTTCCCTAGTGCAAACTAGAAGAAATAGCTTTGTCCTTTCGCCCCTTCTTCTGTAGACGCCTCCATCATATGACCCCAGGACTGAGGACACGAAACTTGCCTATCATTCCATGTAGCTCCCCAACACCCCTATTTTTTTCTTCTTTTTACAGCAAAGGAGGCAGCTCACGAAACGCTTATCACACCACGTGACTCTACAACACTTTCCTACTTATTTTTCTTTTTGTTTTCTTTTCCCAGCAAAGGAGGCAGCTCAAAGGCAAAACACTTACACAGAGAGAAATCCGGCTTTGTATTGTACTGTAATTATTGCCCCACACACTCTGTCGGTTCGTTCCGGTCTCAGCTGCTCTCATCCGCCTGTTTCCCACCTCGTGACTTGCAGGTTCTTGTAGGAGTATTATTATCAAGTTCGCCCAATAATAAGCAATGTCTCGTGTTTTATGGAGGACCTAAACCCGTCCTTGTGGCTCGAGACGGCACGTGAAAGACAGTCGTTTGCTTTCTCTATTTCTTTTGCTTCTGTGGGTGTGTGCATGTGTGCGTGTGTGTGGAGGGAGGGAGGGAGGTAGGGAGTGTGTGTTGTGGGGGGGGTAAGTATGTGTGACTGTGTGTGTGTGTGTGTGTGTGTGTGTGTGTGTGTGTGTGTGTGTGTGTGTGTGTGTGTGTGTGTGTGTGTGTGTGTGTGTGTGTGTGTGTGTGTGTGTGTGTGTTAACCTTCTCTTTTTATTTTTTTTTTGCTTAGTTTTTTTCCTCTCTTTCCTATGTCTTTCTTTTTTGTTGTTGTTGTTGTTTCCGTGACACAAGGACAATGACGACTTTTTCTTCTTCTTTTTTTTTTTTTTACCTCCCTCGCTGTGTCTTTGTGTTGCCTCTTTCTTCTCTCTCTTGCTTCTCTGTATATTGTTTCTTCCTCTTGCTTGTGTAACTTCTTGGAATTACCGATCTTTATTCTCTCTTTCTCTTCCTTCGCATATCTTTACGAATTTTCTGTTTTCTTTTATTTTATTTTGCGTTATTTTCTGACACTTCTGGAAACGGTCAAACATTATTACTTATTTTTATTCAGGAGCAGTAAGTAGCGGGATTTTTTGTTTTAATATTGTTTTCCTTTTTTACGCCCTTGAACTGTCTCCTTTGCTGTTAAAAAAAAAAAAAAAAGAGTAGCTATTGTCTTTACTCTTTATTTTCTTATTTTGTTATCATCTAATTTTACTTTATTTTCCAAGTTATTTTTATTGCTTTACTTAATTTTCTATTTTTTCTGGCTCCTTGTTCGTTATTGCTATCTTTATTGTTTTTTTCTTGTTGTTTTCTTGAATCATCATCTTGTAGGAACGCCGTATATCTTTTACACTTTCTTCTTTGGCTTTCTATATTTTCTTATTTTTTTCTGGTTATTTTCTAATACTACCTTGGCCTTTCTTTTTCTTGTCTACTTATTTCAAACTCTTTTCTTTTCCTGGCTACTCTCTTCTTACTTTTCTTATTTTTTCTTTTCTTTCTTGCAATGTGCTTCGTCATTACTATTTTTCCTTCGTTTTTCCTTTCTCTCACTTTTTCTCGGGGGAACTTTTTTTCTTTTGATTTCTTTCACTTTCTGTCACAGGAACGGTTTATTCATTTAAACTTTTTTTCTTTCTAACAAGTTATTTTCCACTTTTTATGGTAGCAACTGTTTTTCACTTGTTTTCTTTCCCTTCGTTTTGCAACATTTTTTTTTCATTCCTTCAAGCTTTAGTTTTTCCTGACAGTTTTTTCGTTCCAGCACTGTACGTCTCACTTTTCTTGGCTTTTTTTTTGTAATCAATCTTTTTTGTTCCTTGCAGACGACAGCGACGAGACGCAGCGCACGAGGATGGACTGCTACAGCGGCGGGCCTGGAGCGTCCCTCCTGTAAGTTACGCCAAGACACCAAAATAAAGAAGAAAAAAATAGTAGGAAGGGTTAAAACGATACTTGCACAGCTCCTTTGCCCATAATTTTCCTTTCTTCTGTTTTTTTCTGTTTTTGTTTTTATATTTCTGTTGTTTCTGTTGTCTCATGTAAGCTACGCCGATAGAGAGGAAAACAAAGACAAAGTGAAGATTTAAAAAGAAGCTTGGACATAGCATTTGCCTTCAATTTTCCTTTTTTGTTTGTTTTGTTCTGTCAGTGGAGAAAAAACCTGGAATTTGACGATCCAATTTAGATTACTTTTCTCCAGTGCTCATTCTTTTTGTTAACTGTACATATGTGAGAGTATATTCACCTCACTCCATCTCGCATCGTAGCAGTGTCCACAGTCCATCACAGTGTCTTTATATGAGCTGCCGAACCAAACTATGCAATCTAACACACTCCATAATGGTTGGGTTTTCGACGTGGCACCAGATACTATAGAGAATTCTTGTACAGTTTTTTTCAAATTTCTGACCTTCTGCTTTACTGTTTGTCTTACACGTGGAAAAAGAGGTAGATTTTGAGCTAGAAATAAATGGGAAACGAATATAAGTTAAAGATACTGAGTCATCTTTGGAAGGGATACATTGGGCGGATCCCTCCCTAATTCTACTACGTTTGTCTTCTTTACGTGACAAAGGAGTCAGACTGATCAAGGGCAAAAGAAAGTATATGGGTAATGAGTACAAATGAAGAATCTTGAGTCATCTTCCGAAGGGTTAACTTAGATGTAGTCTCTGTTGATGTTACGCTATTTGTCTGTTATATAATGTGGCAAAGGAAACAAACTGATCAAGGGTTAACGAGAACAAATGAGTAATGAATATAATAAGGGTCCTTAATTCTAAGTAATCTCTCGAATAAGTATTTTCTCCCTAATGCAACTATATTTGTCTTTTTTTAAGTGGCAAAGGAGGAGAAGTGATCAATAAATGGGTATGGAATTTTAATGAAGGTCCGTGTGTCATCTCTTGAAGGATGGGCTGATAATTAGGGACCTCTCGCTGATGCTACGTTGTTAGTTTTTTTTTTTTTTTTAATGGCAACAGCGACAAGACCAAGTACTAAAAACAAGGAAAATCGTAAGGTAGAAATGCTCATAACACGTTGATCCCATTATGATAAAAAGAGGAGGAGGCTGCCGATAGAAATACAAACAAAAATAAACCCGCAAAAAATCACATTCCGGACAAGATCAAGACCAAGAACGATCCAATTAAGAAGAATGCGAGTCGATGTTGGTCTTTTTTCTCTCCCTGGATTAGAGCTAAGGTCGTGGGTTGATATCTCTAGCTTCTGTTAAGTCTTGTTGGATTTATGTCTCTCTCTCTCTATTTCTATGGACAAAGTGAGCTCTTCCACAGGGACGGATTGCACCTGTCTCCCATCGGGGCAGCCAGATTCGGAAGGCTCCTCAACGACGCAGCACGTGACATCCGATCATAAAACGAGTCTCAGCCACGTCCCTCCACCCCGCCCGTGTAAATAGACGCCGTGCATCGCAACAAACCCGTAACCGTGATCCCGCAAGTACCACCACCTCTATTACCAAGCCTCTCGATAACTTAAAAATCCTTAGTTTCAATGCGCGTAGCCTAAGAAATAGATTTGATGAACTGAGATGTCTTGCTCTAACAGAAAATTTTGACATAATTGCTATAACCGAAACATTTATCGACACCACAAATGCTGACTTAAGTTCTGAATACAATATAGATGGCTACAGACTCTTCAACAAAGATCGTGTAAACCGTAGAGGCGGTGGCGTCGCCCTTTTTGTCAAAAGCTATTTGCAACCCACTGACAAAACGACCAAGAAACAGTAACGTTGAGCATTTGTGCGTACGAGTAAACATTGCAAAAGTCAATTTAAATATATCTGTCACCTACAGACCTCCCGGGCAATCACTCGATGACGACCTTGAAATGTACAGCGTCTTAAGGCAGCCACTTAATAACAATTAATAACAACGACTCACTGGTAGTAGGAGACTTTAACCTCCCCCAAATCGAGTGGGCGACACTGTCAGGTACAGAAGGCGAGTCACATAGAACGATCGAATTTCTAGAAGAAAATTATCTAAGCCAAATGGTTTCTGAGCCAACTCGACAAAAATAATATACTCGACCTTGTTACAACGACCTAAGATAACCTAGTCAGTAATGTCACGGTAGGAGAACACCTCGGTTCTTGCGATCATAATTTAGTGCGCGTCGACATTAGAGCTCAATCATCAGTGACTGAAAATAAAGTAAAGGTGCCCAATTTCAAAAGAGCTAACTTCGTAGAAATCCGACAAAAACTAACAGAAATACAACTATCAGATGACGGCAACGTAGAGGAAGCCTGGCTAAGCTTTAAAAATCACTTACTCACTCAGCAGAACACATTCGTCCCCTTGTGCGAGAAGCGAATTAACACTAATAAAAGCCCACCGTGGTTTAATAGCGAAATTAAACAATCAGTCAATGAGAGAAAATTGTTTTACAGGTTAAAGAAAGAACAAAGCACGCCCGAAAATATTAGACTTTATAATGATGCCAGGCGACGAGTAAAAAGACTAGTATGTCAGGCAAAGCGTAGATATGAAGAAAATATTGCAGCCAACTGTAAACATAATCCGAAATCTTTCTTCATTTACATAAACAACAGAAAGGAGATCAAAAGTGGTATTGGACCTTTAACAAACAGCGACGGTGCATTAGTGACTGACAGCCAACACATTGCAAACCTCTTAAACAATTACTTTTCCTCGGTGTTTAATACTAACAGTCTTCCTCTCGCTACCACCAACACCAGTACTATTGTAAATCTCGAGCATGCATTGCCTAATTTTGAAATAACAACCGATGAAGTCCTTAAAGCTCTCCATTCACTTAAAACAAATAAAAGTCCCGGACCCGACAAAGTATATCTTATACTGCTTAAAGAAACAAAGAACGAAATACTCTCCTCCCTCACTACCGTATTCAATATGTCCTTGCGACAAGGCATCGTCCCTTCGGATTGGAAAAAGGCTAACGTGACACCGATTTTTAAGAAAGGAGACAAAAAAATACCAGGTAACTACCGACCCATTAGTCTAACTTCAATTGTAGGTAAGCTACTCGAGAGCATAATTAGAGACAAAATTATGAGTTACCTCGAAAGCCACTCATTAATTGGGGATTCACAACATGGCTTCCGTAATAGAAGATCCTGCCTGTCAAACCTACTGACCTTTTATAACGATCTCTTCTCAGTTTATGACGTAACCAAATCATTGGACGTAGTCTATCTTGATTTCCAGAAAGCGTTTGATAAAGTCCCACATCATAAATTACTTTATAAATTAAAGCAAATAGGCATTGACGGTCAAGTAAACCAATGGATCGCGAATTGGTTGAGCAACAGACAACAAAGAGTTGTGATTGACGGATTTAACTCAGAGTGGGCGCCCCTCAGGGCTCGGTTCTGGGCCCAGTGCTCTTCATTATTTACATCAACGATGTGGATGTTGGACTCAATAATCGCATTAGTAAATTTGCAGACGACACAAAGATTGGTAACTCGGTTCTCACTGACGAAGACAGGCAAAGCCTTCAAGAGGATTTGCACAAAATTTCAGCTTGGTCGGATAAATGGGAGATGCCCTTTAACGTGGACAAGTGCCAGGTCCTTCAAGTTGGAACAAAAAATAAGAAGTTCGATTACGAAATATGCGGCGTTAAACTCACAAGCGTTTAATGCGTTAAGGACCTGGGGGTCAAAATCGCGTCAAACCTCAAATTCTCACATCAATGCATCGATGCAGCAAATAAAGCGAACAGAAAGTTGGGCTTCATTAAAAGAAACTTTTTATTCAAGAATAAAGATGTAATACTTCCACTCTACAATAGTTTAGTCAGACCCCACTTGGAATATGCGGTACAGTTTTGGTCTCCCCACCATGCAAAGGACATTGCTAAACTAGAAGGTGTTCAGCGTCGGGCAACAAAAATGATCCCTTCTTTGCGCAACAAATCCTACGAAGAAAGGCTTTCCACCCTTAACATATTCTCTCTTCAGAAACGTCGCCTCCGAGGAAAACTGATCGAATGTTTTAAAATACTTAATGGTTTCACGAATGTAGACAGAATAAAATTGTTTATGATCGATGACACTTTGCGAACGAGGAACAATGGCATAAAACTCAAATGTAGACAAGTAAATTCAGACTGCAAATTTTTCTTCACCAACGTTGTAGTGCGAGAATGGAATAAGCACCCACCATCAGTGGTCCAGTGTAACACGATTGACTCCTTTAAAAACAAGCTCGACCGTCACTTCCTTGAACTTAATATAAACTAGAGTAGAAAAGCAACGTTTTGGAGCCATCTGATTAATGTAAAATCACTTAGGTTTAAGGACAGACCACCTAGTCTGGACCATGGGGTATGTGTGGTCTGATTTTCTATGTAATTCTATGTAATTCTCTCTCTCTCTCTCTCTCTCTCTCTCTCTCTCTCTCTCTCTCTCTCTCTCTCTCTCTCTCTCTCTCTCTCTCTCTCTCTCTCTCTCTCTCTCTCTCTCTCTCTCTCTCTCTCTCTCTCTCTCTCTCTCTCTCTCTCTCTCTCTCTCTCTCTCTTACTTTTCTTCTTTTTGCTATCTTCCTCTATCTTGATGTGTGTGTGTGTGTGTGTGTGTGTGTGTGTATATATATATATATATATATATATATATATATATATATATATATATATATATATATATATATATATATATATATATATATATATATATATATAATTTATTCTTATTTTTTTTATTTACTACTTTCCTCCTCTCTTTTACCTCTCTCTCAAGCTATCTGACTATTTATCTAAGTACCTACCTACCTATCTTTCTATCTATCTATCTATCTATCTCTCTATCTATCTACCTATCTGTCCATCCATCCATCTATCCATCTCTATGGATGAGCTCAATGCCAAAACATCAATGTGACAATAAAGTTATTTTATTTTATCTTATCTCATTTTATCTTATCTACCCCTATCTATTTTTTTCTCTCTCGAATGGCAAGTCCTTATTTTTTTCTATTTTCCCTCTTCAGGTGTCGGGACGTTGAAGATGATGACGATGATGTTCGGCCGGTCGAGATCACTTTCAAGCAGCGCCTACAGCGGGAGAAGGACTGCAAGCCTTACCAGGACTACATCAAGGAGCTCTTCATCTGCAAGAACAGGACCCTCACCAACTAACTTAGGGGCGAGACAAGGACGCTGACGCCTCTCCTCCTCTCCGTGCATTTTATAATTACTGAACTAGGAAGCTTATTTTTCTTCTTTTCTTGTCTCTGACTCTTGTCTGCCTGCCTGTCTCTCGCTGGCGCCTTTTATCATTCTATCCTCTTGTTTATTTTTCATTCTTTTGTCGCCTTTTCTTTTGTTTTTATCACTGTTCGTCTGTCCCTCTTCCTGTCTGTATCTTCCTTCTACTTATTTCTTCATCTGTCTCGGTTTCTTTCATCTATTTCCTATCGGTATTGACTTAAACCACCACGCCAGAGGAAGATTTTTTTATCTGTTGTACGTCCCCATCGTCTCTTTCTTTTTATTTTCTGTTCCCTCCACGAAATGGAGGACGAAAACGCACGCAAAGAATGTCCGCCAAAACTGACCAGCAGGACGCCAGGAAGCAGAAGAAATGGAAACTGCTTGGGATTGAAGGTGACGCCAATGACATCTTGCTCACCTCACTGATATTTTTTTGTTTTATTGTTTTTTTTGTTGTTGTTGTTATTACGATGACACGCTTGTTGAGTTTTTTGTTATTAATAAAGTTTTGTTGTTGTTATTGTTGTTGTTTTTATTACTGTTGTCACTAGCATTATGACGATGATGACGGTATACTTCCTTGATCATTGTGACTATTATTATTATTATTATTATTATTATTATTATTATTATTAGTAGTAGTAGTAGTAGTAGTAGTAGTAGTAGCAGCAGCTGTAAAGCGCTGGGAGTCCGAACTGCAGAGGCTGAGCGAGATCGCCAAAACAGAACCGCAGGCAGCCTTCGCAGCATATACGTACGGTGTCAAGCATAAATGGAACTACCTCATCAGGACAGTTCCTGATGTTGCTCCGTTACTAAAACCTCTGGAAGATGCTATCAGAAACGCCTTCATACCGGCGATAGCAAATGGGAGATGTCCCAGCGACCAGGAGAGAAGGTTGCTGGAGTTGCCGCCAAGAATGGGTGGGCTCGGCGTCACCAACCCGCAAAATCTGGCTGAGTCTGAATTCGGGAACTCAGTCCGAATCACAGCCTCCTTGACCGGATATATTATCAATCAAAATGAAAGGGAAGAAGACAACCCTCAAGATATTAGGTCACTAAGAAATGAAATCTCCATAAACAGAGAAGGAAAACAGAGAGACACTCTGAGTGACCTAATGAGAGAACTCCCAGAAGGCACAAGGAGGAGGACAGATATTGTACAGGAAGTGGGCGCTTCAAACTGGCTAACCACACTACCTATCAGGGCAAAAGGCTTCAACTTAAACAAAAAAGAATTCACTGATGCCCTTGCCCTCAGGTATGGCTGGCCAGTGGATGGGCTCCCAAACATGTGTAACTGTGGCTCACCCTTCAACCAAAATCATGCCATGACATGCAAGAGAGGAGGTTTCGTCTGCATGAGACATGATGAAGTAAGAGACGTAACAGCTCAAATGCTGAAAGAAGTCTGCCACGACGTGACTGTGGAACCCATGCTGCTCCCTCTGCAAGGCGAACACCTCGCCAGACGCACCGCTAATGTTTCGAACGAAGCACGAGTGGATGTTAGCGCCAGAGGGTTTTGGACTCGTGGACAAAGGGCATATTTTGACATAAGTAACTTTGATCCCATGGCCCATTGCCACAGAGACCTGACCCTTGATGCAGCCCACGGAAGAAACGAACAAGAGAAGAACAGAGCATATGAAGAAAGAATACAGAATGTGGACCAGGGCTCCTTCACCCCGGTAGTATTCACGACGGCAGGAGGGATGGGACCAAGGGCGCAGAGCTTCTACGCAAGACTCGCCGAAACACTGGCGGATAAGAAACAACAGCCAAGAAGCAGTGTGGTCGCCTGGATGAGATGCAGGCTGTCCTTCTCCCTCCTGAGGTCAGCCTTGGTCTGCCTGAGAGGAACCAGGTCACCTGCACCCAAAACCACCCGCATTGCCGACCTGGACTTTGAGGCGACGGTGGTTGATAGTCGTATCAACCACAAGCTCTGTTTGCTTAAAAATAATATGTTTAGTAAGGTTTGTAATATTAAATAAAGATGGTTCTCGGCCAGTCATTGGCGGGGTGGGGCCAATGAATTGCTTTGTGAAAGGATATGAGAGAATATACCGCTCACAACGCAACTCTAATAGATGGAGGCCCGTTTTTTTTGTGTAAAAAAAAAAAAAGTAGTAGTAGTAGTAGTAGTAATAGCAATCGTAGTAGTACTATCATTATCATTAGAATCTAATTATTTTTTTCATTGCAATAAAACAAAAGGCAAAATATGCGTATCACGACCCAGCGCACCGAGGCACAGTGTTATAGTAGGATATCAATGTATTATTATTATTATTATTTAATATCACCACGAATTAGGCATACAATTGTCAATGGAAAAAACCCACGACAGATAGATCACGCCACCTTATAGGAATGTCGTCCGTCAGTGTTTACCGTCTCAGTTTGTATACATCGCATTTCATAGTGCGTGGAGGTCACCTTGACGTACGTGACCAATTGTAACAATTATTTTCCAACCTGTAACTCGCGACTCCTTCACGAGAGTCCGACTGACACACAACGGAGTCGCTCTCGCTACGACGCTTCTTGTACATATAGGCTACGAATATATTTGCCTTAAGGAAGCTGAAGTCTTAATCAACGCCCTTTAAACGCCCCCCGGTAACCCCGTTACAACAGACCCCACAGGTAAACAGCCACACCTGATCTGCATAGGCGGCGCGGGGTGCTTGTACTAACGCTTCATTGTTTAGCGGGTGCCGTGTCCGCCCCCCCCCCCCCCTCCTGGCCAGTGTTCCCCCTCTCCCTCACCATCAACGGGTGTTGCTCATCTCTATCTATTTCCACCTACTCCCTTTCTCCCTTTCTCCCTTTCCCCTCCTGCATCCCCTCCTGCTGTGTTAGCAGTAGACGATACCCTCCCTCCTTCCCTAGCTCGCTCTCTCTCTCTCCCTCCTTCTCTCTCTCTCTCTCTCTCTCTCTCTCTCTCTCTCTCTCTCTCTCTCTCTCTCTCTCTCTCTCTCTCTCTCTCTCTCTCTCTCTCTCTCTCTCTCTCTCTCTCTCTCTCTCTCTCTCTCTCTCTCTCTCTCTCTCTCTCTCTCTCTCTCTCTCTCTCTCCACAGACACACACACACACATTTATCCATTCAAAACAGCCTCATAATACACTATTGAGCTACATTTCTGACAACCGCGCGAATAGTTAAACGCCGGAAAAGTTAATCACCGCCTATCAACATAAAACAAGTGCGTAGGAAAGACCCGAACAGCGCAGGGAACCAGGTTACATTACCACACACTAACGCTTTGAGGCAAGGGCGGGAAGGTGGGAGGGGGGTAAGTGTGAGGGTAGGTCATTCGGGTCATACATCACAGGGCGGGGCAACACGAGAACAAAACACGGTAAAGACGGGACGCCCTCAACGTTGCAAGCACTACCGGTATTGGTGTTATTTAACCCTCCCACCACCACCACCACCATCACATCCCTCTCTTTGCATGGTATATATAAAAGGCCCGTGGGTTCAACGAGATAGTCACTTGAGGTCTGATCCATCTCTGCATAAGGCAACAGTAAAAATGGGTTCTTCTTCTGCTTCGTCGCTTGTCCTCGTCACCATCGTTGTCATGGCGTTGGTGGCTGTGGTGTTGGCCCTCCCAGCCTCTGAGGGAGGTAAGTCTGCTCCTCTTTTTATCCTTGTAACATTTCATCAGTATCTTTTTTTGGCCTTCATCTTATGTATCTTCAGTTACATATCAATACTTTCTTCTTAGTGAGTTTACATACCTGATTGGCTTCCCAGCTTCCCAAATATCACTGGTGGTATGTTAATTCTTCTCTGATCCTCTCCACATCACCTCAGAACAATTCGTATATATCCTCTTTAGGCTCCATTTTATCTTCATTTACTTTTCAACACTTTTTATTTTCGTCAACTGTTGCGTTTGCCTTCCCGGTCTCTCTAATCACTGGTGGTAAGTTGATATCTCTGCCATCCTCTCCGTATCACGTCAGCATATCTCGTATTCTCCTCGGCCTTCATCTTATCTCCAGTCTTCATGGGTTTTAATAGCTGTTATGTTTGCCCTTCAAGCATCTTATTGCACTGGCGGTTTTTTTTTTTTTTCATACTATTCACATCACAACACAACTCATATTCTCTTAAGCCTCCATCTTCAGTTTATTTACTTTTCAACACTCTTACTGGCTGCTGTGTTTGCCTTCCAAGAACTCAGATCACTCACCGGTGTTTAGTTCAGCGCTTGTAAGTTAACTCCTCTGTGGTGCTCTCTACCTCCCCTCAGCACAATTCTTTTCCTTTTTACTTTCTTTAGCCTTCATCTTATCTTCAGTTACTTTTCTACTTCGCATACCCTCCCAGCCTCTCAAATCATGGGCGGCACGTAGATTATTTTCCAATCATCTACACATCACGTCGGCACAACACTGCTTTCCTAATCTCATCTTATTACGCTTCATCCTCGGCTCATGTTCCAAGCTAATTTTGACTCTAAATATTGTCCCATTGGGGTATATCTTACATTGATAGGTTAATTAAAAAGTGCTTGAGAACGTAACGTCATTGAGGACTTTTCTGTTGAATCTCTATCTATTGAATGACTTAACTCTATTGCGTGATTGTCTCTACTGATTGAAGACTTATCTCTGTTATCTATGAACCTTCACTTCTTATTATCTACACTCTCCCTTTCTTTCTTTCCTCTTAAATCACTCCTTATCTTCTTTCCCTCTCTTCCATCCTTCATTCATAACAACCCCTGAAACATATTACCCTTCTTCCCCACACTTACCATTCCCTATATCTACACATCCCCTTCCTTTCTTCCCCTTCAAATCACTTCTCTCTCTCTCTCTCTCTCTCTCTCTCTCTCTCTCTCTCTCTCTCTCTCTCTCTCTCTCTCTCTCTCTCTCTCTCTCTCTCTCTCTCTCTCTCTCTCTCTCTCTCTCTCTCTCTCTCTCTCTCTCTCTCTCTCTCTCTCTCTCTCTCTCTCTCTCTCTCTCTCTCTCTCTCTCTCTCTCTCTCTCTCTCTCTCTCTCTCTCTCTCTCTCTCTCTCTCACTTTTTTCAATCCTTCACCTTCGGCATAACACCTGAAAACAAACTATCATTCTTTCCCATACCTTTCAGTTCTTATACTTACGCCATCCATTCCTTTGCACATCAAGTCACTCCTCTTTCTCCCCTTTTTTCTTCCACCCTTGACCATCTATAGTTCCTTATCCCATACTTTCTCATTCACACTTTCCCATCATTTCCCCCCCTTAAATCACATCTCTCCTCCTCTCCTCCCTTCTCCTATTCGACATCCTCACCAACCCTTTATAAACAGATGCGTTACACAATACTCACTCAGTTCTTCATTCATCAAAGTCAGAGTGCAAATTTGCCTTGGGTTCAGTGTGTACGCAATGAGCCATCTGCGAGTGTGTGTGTGTGTTTGTGGTCTGTGTGTGTGTTTGTGGTCTGTGTGTGTGTTTGTGGTCTGTGTGTGTGTGTGTGTGAGTGAGGGTTGGTTACTGGGCGGCACTGATTTACAAAGCGTCTCAGTTTCGTTTGAGTCATTGTTGTTTGTTCATTATTAATCTTCACGAGCGAGAGAGCGAGAGATTTACATAGATTTACATAGAAAATCAGACCACACAGACCCCATGGTCCAGACTAGGTGGTCTGTCCTTAAACCTAAGTGATTTTACATTAATCAGATGGCTCCAAAACGTTGCTTTTCTACTCTAGTTAATATTAAGTTCAAGGAAGTGACGGTCGAGCTTGTTTTAAAGGTCAATCGTGAGAGAGAGAGAGTCTATATTGTCTACTACTAATATTATTCTCTTTCTCCACTTTCTCTTTATTCCCGTTTTTTTCTCTCATTCCTCTTCGATTTTTTATGATATATTTTGATCCTCTCTCTTCTCCTTTATCTCCTCCTCCTCCTCTTTCTCTTTCTCCTCCGTCGTCTCCTCATCCTCTTCCTTTTTCATCTTCTTACGCTACTTTTTTTTCTGATTACTGCTTTTAATCTTCCTCCTTTTCCTCCACCTCTTTCTTGTCTCCTTTCCTTCACCTCCTCCTTCGCCTCTCTGTAATCATCATCATCATCATCATCATCATCATCATCATGCTTCTCTTCCTTTTCCTCTTCCTCTTCTTTCTTTTCTTGCTCCAACATTCGTGCTTCTATTTTTTTTCTGTAATCTTTTTTCTCCTTTTCTTGAGTAACAACTAATTAATCTTCACTCGTTGTCTTCATTTATCTCTATTTATTATTTTCTCATTTTTCTATATCAACTATTTTCCCATTTTTCTTTATTTACCATTTTTCCATTTTTCTCTATTTCTTTCTCGTTTTTCGTGCGTGACCTTCCTTTGATTAATTACTTTTCCCACGCATGTTATTGTTCTTTTTTATTCTCTCTATTAAAACCACAAAGGAGAAGCGGCGGCGGCGTCTTCTATAACACACACACACACACACACACACACACACACACACACACACACACACACACACAGAAGAAAATAATGAGAGGAAAATTAGTAGGTAAAGAAGAAAGTAAATATATAGCAAAAAAAAGGAAAAAGGAAGAAAGAAAGAAAGAAAGAATGAAAACAAAGAAAAAAATAAAGAAAGACAGAGACACAGAAATAGAGAAAGGAAGGAAGAAAAGGGGGAAAATAGATAAAAATGAAGAAAATACGAAGAAAAAGCAAGAAAAAAAACGACAATAACACAAAATACCACAAACTTCATAGTGTTAATACTTCACTAATCATTATCGTATCTACACAGCATCACTTTTTTACCCATTGGTTCGTAGCTCACACCAGCAGGACCATTGGCAGTGCTTGAAACGATCTTATATATTTTCTTTTTTGTATACATTTTCATATTTATTCTCTTGTTTTCAGGGGAACCAGCGGGCGAGCCGGCAACATTCAAAGGAAACAACAAGTAAGTACTATAATAAATAAGAGAGAGAGAGAGACGCCTGATTTTTTTTCTGAACGTCGCATTAGTCTTTACCAACAACAATGTGGCTGATTTTTTTTTTTTTTTTGCCCGTTTTTCAAGTCATTTTTCTTTCCTTTTCTTTCTGTCTATCAATCTATCTATTCCTGTTTTTTTTTTTCTCTATCTCCCTTTCTGTCTTTCTGTCAATCAGTTTCATTCGACTATGAAGAAAAATGGATGCAAGAGAGAGAGATAGGGAGAGTGAGAGAGAGAGAGAGAGAGAGAGAGAGAGAGAGAGTATACGTGTAGCTCAGGGTTGTCCCCTCCTCCCTCTTTATTTTCTCTCTCTCTCTCTCTCTCTCTCTCTCTCTCTCTCTCTATCTCTCTCTCTCTCTCTCTCTCTCTCTCTCTCTCTCTCTCTCTCTCTCTCTCTCTCTCTTGCTTTGCTCTTTCTGTCTTTCTCTTTTGGTTTCTCTAGAACTATTTTTTCCTTTCTTTCTTTCTTTCTTTCTCTCTATTTCTTTCTTATTTTCTTTTCCCCCTAACTTCAGTCTATCTATTTACCTATCTATCCATCTATCTATCTATCTATATGTCTATCCAATAATCTATCTATCCATCCCTTTACCTAAGTCACTATTTTCTTCAGGTGCCGCGATAACCCCAAGTCGGAGACCTCGTTCCAGAACATACAGAGGGAGGAGGACTGCCTGCCCAATCAGGACTACATCAAGGAGCTCTTCATCTGCAAGAACAGGACTCAAACCGGCTAAGTGAGGGAGGGAAACACCGCCTCTCCTCCACCTCCTCCTCCTCCTCCTCTTCTTCCGAGCACCTTGTCATTGAACCAGAAATCTTTTTGGCGTTGTTTTTTTGTCTATCAATGTGTCTGTCTGTGTTTCTGTTTCTCTTGCACTTTCTATCTATCTATCTACCTATATGTCAATCTCTTTGGTTTTTTGTTTGTTTCTGTCACTCTGTCTCTCTTGCACTGTCTTTTTATCTACTACCATGTCCGTCTTTCGATTTCTCTCTCACTAAAGGTTTTTCTTATCAATTTCTCATCAGCAACAACTCAAACCCACTTCACCAGATGGAGTCGTGTCTATTCCACGCCTCAATCGTTTATTTTTTCCACCCAAAAATAAACACATCTCTGTACTTGTTCTTTTATTTACCTCCCCCATGGCTGCTTCATTCACTGACGCCGATCAGACAAACCTTCGGCTGATCCCTTAAAATCAGTTCCATCAACATCAGTCAGTCAGACCCCGTTCCTTACGAGCTCTCTATGAATCACTTTTGCGGGTTAATGGCTACTTCTATAAGATATATTTTTTATCTGTTTTGTCGTAAATAGATCATGAAAAACTTATGTGGAATTCAACAAAGGCGAAAGACCCTAAAAGCTGCCATTAGTTTTTGAGTTGGTAATAGCTGGACAATCTTAATAAGGAAGAGCTTGGAATTATACAATGAAATACAACACGGGAAAAACAGTTCAGAATCTTCCGCTGGTTTCTGAGTTGGTAAAAATTAACATGTCTTAAGGAGAGCTTGGAATACAACGGAGATGGAAAATAGTTTAGAAGCTCCCTTACATTTTCGAGTTGGTAATGACTGACATCTCTTAGTCTCTCTTTCGGCCACCTCTCTTGATTCTTTTTTGTAGGAGCAGCGAGTGGCGGGCTTTTTTTATATTATTGTTTCCTTTTTTTGTGCCCTTGAGCGGTCTCCTTTGTTGTAAAGAAAAAAAAAAGGAAAGCTTGGAATACAGCCATATGTGTGTGTCCGGCAGGTTGTGTCTGTCTTTATGGGTGCCTGTCGGTTTGTTCCTGTCTGATAAGTCGGCCAATCATCTTAATGTATCTTAGAGTTAATTAACGTTATAATATGCCCGGCACGAGGAGTTATTCAGAACACAACACTGACAGCAAGACATGAGACGAATAACTAAGATGACTAATCCAACCCCTACCCTCTACACCAACCCACCCAGCCTCCTCCTCCTCCTCTTCCTCCCTCTCCCTCTTCCCATCCTCTTCACCAACCCACCCAGCCTCCTCCTTCTCCTCTTCCTCCCTCTCCCTCTTCCCATCCTCTTCACCAACCCACCCAGCCTCCTCCTCCTCTTCCTCCCTCTCCGCCTTCCCATCCTCTTCACCAACCCACCCAGCCTCCTCCTGCTCCTCTTCCTCCCTCTCCCACTTCCCATCCTCAACACCAACCCCACCAGCATCCGGCTGCTCCTCTTCCTCCCTCTCCCTCTTCCCATCCTCTTCATCAACCCACCCAGCCTCCTCCTGCTCCTCTTCCTCCCTCTCCCTCTTCCCATCCTCTTCACCAACCCAACCAGCATCCTACTGCTCCTCTTCCTCCCTCTCCCTCTTCCCATCCTCTTCACCCCACCCAGCCTCCTCCTTCTCCTCTTCCTCCCTCTCCGCCTTCCCATCCTCTTCACCAACCCACCCAGCCTCCTTCTTCTCCTCTTCCTCCCTCTCCGCCTTCCCATCCTCTTCACCAACCCACCCAGCCTCCTTCTTCTCCTCTTCCTCCCTCTCCGCCTTCCCATCCTCTTCACCAACCCACCCAGCCTCCTACTACTCCTCTTCCTCGCTCGCCGCCTACCCAACCGCTTCACCAACCCACCAGCCTCCTTCTTCTCCTCTTCCTCCCTCTCCGCCTTCCCCTCCTCTTCATCAACCCACCCAGCCTCCTCCTGCTCCTCTTCCTCCCACTCCCTCTACCCATCCACTCCACCAACCCACCCAGCCTCCTACTTCTCCTCTACCTCCTCTCCGCCTTCCCATCCTCTTCACCAACCCACCCAGCCTCCTTCTTCTCCTCTTCCTCCCTCTCCGCCTTCCCATTCTCTTCACCAACCCACCCAGCCTCCTCCTTCTCCTCTTCCTCCCTCTCCCTCTTCCCATCCTCTTCACCAACCCACCCAGCCTCCTTCTTCTCCTCTTCCTCCCTCTCCGCCTTCCCCTCCTCTTCACCAACCCACCCAGCCTTCTTCTCCTCTTCCTCCTTCTCCTCTTCCTCCCTCTTTCGCCTCCCTCTCCTCCTCCTCTTAGCCGTGTCCTAGATGCCCAATTGCGAACCACGTGACGCCGCTGATGGCCGTACTGACCCCTGACGTGAGCGGGAGCCAGAGAGGAACTGTACACTCCCATCATTGAGTTACGACAGTAGACTTGCGTACCCATGCGTGAAGGGTCGTTGGTAGGGTAGCCTTGACATCCTTCCTTATCTGAGGGGTTTGGTGTCAAGATGTCTCGGACTGTGTTGACGTAGTTGAGGGAGATTCCTTCAACGAGAGGGATAGAAGTAGTCATATGATGCGCCATAGAACAAAAGAGTTTGGCCAGCTTGATCACAGGCGCTATCTTTTTTTTTTTTTTTACAGCAAGGGTGGCAACTCAAGGGCATAACAACAACATAGAAAGAAAGAATGAGTGGAGAGATGACAAGTCAATTTCGGTAAAAGAGTTGTCTTGATACTCTCCTCTTCAAAGGATTCAAGTCGTAGGCAGGAGAAAACATAGACGAAGCTGGGCTGTTCCAAAGTTTACCGGCGAGGGGGACACAAGAATATAGATGCTGGTCAAGATTTGCATACGGGATTTGGATAGAACAGGGGTGAGGAAAAGTAGAAAGTCGTGTGCAGCGGGGCTGCGAGCAGAGGGGAAGCATGAAGTTAGCAAGTTTAGAAGAGCAGTCAGCACGAAAACATCGATAGAAGATATAAAGCGATGCAACATTGGGGCGGAACTTAAGAGGTAAAAGACTGCTAATAAGAGGAGAGGAGTCGATGAGACGAAAGTTATCAAAAGAGCAGAGCAAAATTCATACCGAGGCTGATATAATTAGTGCTTTTTTCGAACTCCAGGTATGGTCGGGGTCTCAAAAAAGTACCTTGAGCACAAAAAAGAACACTAGTGTCTCACCATCAATATGAATTTCGCGCGGCGCTTTTGGTCAAATGGCGCCAGTGATGAAGGTGACCAAACACTTCTCTTCTATGGGCCAGTTCGACAGTCCAGCACAGGGTCATTGTAAGCGCCCCAACCAAACTGTCTTCTCCACAATGGTCCGTTATTTCTACTCAATACCACTAATACTAATACTAATGAACTTTCCTGTATAGTTTCGTAACATTTCCTCCTTTTTATAGCAACGCCAAACACTATACAAGAAATTTTCGTCTTATTTTGTGTTTGGTTGGGGAGCGTACAAACTTGCTGTATTGGACTGTAAAACTGGCCCGATGGCTCCTGTGGCAGCGTCTCTTAACCTTTCTGAGCCTCGTCACCACATGCAGTCACCTTCAGTCAGGCCAACGAACCCTTAGAACAGGTTTACAGAGACTCAAGAAAGACACATGAACCACTTGACGTCTTCAGTCAGGCCCAGGCAGTCCAAAACGCCCTCAGGAACCACGCAAAATGCACACCGATGCTGATACAATAGTGAGTTTTTGTGCTTTATGTATGGTCGGGATCTCAAATATATACCCTGACAAGGAAGACGATTAGAGACGAATGAAAATGAAAATAAGGAAAGAACTAAAGTAAAAAAAATATAGATGAATGAAGGAAATGATACGGAACAAGAAAGGAGAACAGAACAGGGCGAGGACAAGAGAAAGGAGGCGAGGAGGATAGAGTTGGGGGTAAAGAGGCAAGCAGTTTATAGACAAGCATATCGTAGTCAAGTCAAGCCAAGCCATCGCTCCCTCAGAACTGGTTACAGGAACTTGATGCAGGCTGGTTGCGTTGCCTATTATGTTGTCAAGTTCATGCAGTCCAACATTCCCTCAAGAGTCTACCAAGCATAAAACAGTCAGGGCTAATCAGTACAGTCCCTTACACCTGGCTATAGAGACACAGGTAAACAGATCGCATTAGCAGCATCACACATGAAGGAAGGCTTTTTGAGTGCCCCCTAAGACCTGACGTGAGATTCCCTAGATTGAAGTTTCCTTAGATTACAACCCCTTCCCCCCCCCCCCCCCCCCAGGTTGAGAATCGCTACTGCTTCTTCTAATTGATTCCTTGACCACCGCTTTTGTTCTTTCGTGATAAATAGGGCATGTGGATTGATAAATAGAATGTGTGTTTGTGTGTGTGTGTGTGTGTGTGTGTGTGTGTATGTGTGTGTGTGTGTGTGTGTGTGTTATCTAAAGTTACTAGTGTTAAAGACACACACACACACACACACACACCTACACACTGACCCGTGTTGATAGGCTATTAATGGACTAGTAATCGTTTTTTTTTGTGAGAGAGAGAGAGAGAGAGAGAGAGAACCTTCTTGACCTAAATTAAATGGTCGGTGCTGCCTCTAAACACACACACACACACACACACACACACACACACACACACATGGTGGCCTTAATATAATAAATTCTCTACTGACAAATATCGTAATCCCCTGACGCTAAGAGAGAGAGAGAGAGAGAGAGAGAGAGAGAGAGAGTAAACAAATGGCCTGCTAACCGTATGATGACAGATTGCAGCCTGTAATTATTTCATCGTAAAAGAGAGACGTTACGGGGCGTCGGAATGGTTAGCAGGACCAAGAGTTGCGTCAGGCGGGTTACGTTTCAGCCTCTGATGCACAGTTCGGGGAAAAGGAAGGAGAGAAGAAGAAAAAGAAAAAAAGAAAAAAAGGAGAAATGAAGGATGAGGACAAACTATAGACAAAGGGACAAATGAAGGTGAAGAAAAGTAATAAAGAAGGAAAGTAGAGAGAGTAGAGTAGAGAGTAGAAAGGCAAAGTAGCATAAATAATATCGATAAAGTAGAAGAAAAAAGTTTGCGTATAAGTTAAAGATAGAAAAAAGTTTGAGTATAAGTTAAAGATCGAAAAAAGTTTGAGTATAAGTTAGAGATAGAAAAAAGTTTGCGTATAAGTTAAAGTAGCATAAATAATATCGATAAAGTAGAAGAAAAAAGTTTGCGTATAAGTTAAAGATAGAAAAAAGTTTGAGTATAAGTTAAAGATCGAAAAAAGTTTGAGTATAAGTTAGAGATAGAAAAAAGTTTGCGTATAAGTTAAAGATAGAAAAAAGTTTGAGTATAAGTTAAAGATAGAAAAAAGTTAAAGATAGAAAAAAGTTAAAGATAGAAAAAAGTTTGAGTATAAGTTAAAGATAGAAAAAAGTTTGAGTATAAGTTAAAGATAGAAAAAAGTTTGAGTATAAGTTAAAGATAGAAAAAAGTTTGAGTATAAGTTAGAGATAGAAAAAAGTTTCAGTATAAGTTAAAGATAGAAAAAAGTTTGAGTATAAGTTAAAGATAAAAAAAAGTTTGAGTATAAGTTAAAGATAGAAAAAAGTTTAAGTATAAGTTAAAGATAGAAAAAAGTTTGAGTATAAGTTAAAGATAATAAGGATGGATAGTGAAGAAAAGGTAAGAGACTCCCGGATAATATTCACGAGTGGGTTACAACATGGATTCTTTTTCGGCCCCTGAATGCAGTGCAGTAACAAATGACCCTTCTCTTCCGGAAAACAGAAAGGGGGTCAAGGGTGGTGAAGCCCCCTTCCCGTTAAGAGGGTCGTGGGTGGCGAAATCCTCCCGTTAGGTAGGTTACGTTAGGTTGTTAGGTTAGGTTAGTTGAAATTTATGCGGCATACGGTGGGCCGGCGGAAATACGCAGCGCGGGACGGGACGGGGCGGCGGCAGAGTGTCCCCCTATACGCCGGCCGGTGGTCTTGGGTGGGAGCGGGGCGGTCTCGGGTAGACAACAGGCATAGAAAGGTCAATCATTAGGTGGTTTCCGGAAAAGCATACTATCTCCATAATAAAAAGCATCAGATTTTTGTCGAAATAAGCAGGCAGTGTCTCGAAATTAGTAGGCTACCCTCTCTTCAATAATCCCTCCACTCCCTTTTCTTCCCCCTTTACATCTCTCTTCACTCCCTTTTCTTCCCCTTTCGCCTTCTCTCTCTCTCTCTCTCTCTCTCTCTCTCTCTCTCTCTCTCTCTCTCTCTCTCTCTCTCTCTCTCTCTCTCTCTCTCTCTCTCTCTCTCTCTCTCTCTCTCTCTCTCTCTCTCTCTCTCTCTCTCTCTCTCAACTCCCTTTTCTTCCCCTTTCACTTCTCCTCTCTCTCTCCACTCCCTTTTCTTCCCCTTTCACTTCTCCTCTCTCTCTCCACTCTCTTTTCTTCCCCTTTCACTTCTCCTCTCTCTCTCCACTCTCTTTTCTTCCCCTTTCACTTCTCCTCTCTCTCCACTCTCTTTTCTTCCCCTTCTCCTCTCTCTCTCTCCTCTCTTTCTTCCCTTTCACTTCTCCTCTCTCTCCACTCTCTTTTCTTCCCCTTTCCTTCTCCTCTCTCTCCACTCTTTTCTTCCCCTTTCACTTCTCCTCTCTCTCCACACTCTTTTCTTCCCCTTTCACTTCTCCTCTCTCTCCACTCCTTTTCTTCCCCTTTCACTTCTCTCTCTCTCAACTCTCTTTTCTTCCCCTTTCACTTCTTCTCTCTCTCTCAACTCCCTTTTCTTCCCCTTTCACTTCTCCTCTCTCTCTCAACTCCCTTTTCTTCCCCTTTCACTTCTCCTCTCTCTCAACTCCCTTTCCTTCCCCTTTCACTTCTCCTCTCTCTCTCCCTCCTTTTCTTCCCCTTTCACTTCTCCTCTCTCTCTCTCCCTTTTCTTCCCCTTTCACTTCTCTCTCTCTCAACTCCCTTTTCTTCCCCTTTCACTTCTCCTCTCTCTCTCCACTCCCTTTTCTTCCCCTTTCACTTCTCCTCTCTCTCTCCACTCCCTTTTCTTCCCCCTTTCACTTCTCCTCTCTCTCTCCACTCCCTTTTCTTCCCCTTCTTCTCTCTCTCAACTCACTTTTATTCCCCTTTCACTTCTCCTCTCTCTCTCCACTCCCTTTTCTTCCCCTTTCACTTCTTCTCTCTCTCTCAACTCCCTTTTCTTCCCCTTTCACTTCTCCTCTCTCTCTCCACTCCCTTTTCTTCCCCTTTCACTTCTCCTCTCTCTCCACTCCCTTTTCTTCCCCTTTCACTTCTCTCTCTCCACTCCTTTTCTTCCCCTTTCACTTCTCTCTCTCCCTCCCTTTTCTTCCCCTTTCACTTCTCTCTCTCTCAACTCCCTTTTCTTCCCCTTTCACTTCTCTCTCTCAACTCCCTTTTCCCCTTTCACTTCTCTCTCTCTCTCCCTCCCTTTTCTTCCCCTTTCACTTCTCTCTCTCTCCCTCCCTTTTCTTCCCCTTTCACTTCTCTCTCTCTCAACTCCTTTTCTTCCCCTTTCACTTCTCTCTCTCTCCCTCCTTTTCTTCCCCTTTCACTTCTCTCTCTCCACTCCCTTTTCTTCCCTTTCCTTCTCCTCTCTCTCCACTCACTTTTCTTCCCCTTTCACTTCTCTCTCTCTCCACTCCCTTTTCTTCCCCTTTCACTTCTCTCTCTCTCCACTCCCTTTTCTTCCCCTTTCACTTCTCCTCTCTCTCTCCACTCCCTTTTCTTCCCCTTTCACTTCTCCTCTCTCTCTCCACTCCCTTTTCTTCCCCTTTCACTTCTCTCTCTCTCCACTCCCTTTTCTTCCCCTTTCACTTCTCTCTCTCTCAACTCCCTTTTCTTCCCCTTTCACTTCTCCTCTCTCTCTCCACTCCCTTTTCTTCCCCCTTTCACTTATCCTCTCTCTCTCAACTCCCTTTTCTTCCCCTTTCCTTCTGCTCTATCTCTCCACGCCCCTTTCTTCCCCCTTTCACTTCTCCTCTCTCTCTCCACTCCCTTTTCTTTCCCTTTCACTTCTCCTCTCTCTCTCCACTCCCTTTTCTTCCCCTTTCACTTCTCCTCTCTCTCTCCACTCCCTTTTCTTCCCCTTTCACTTCTCCTCTCTCTCTCAACTCCCTTTTCTTCCCCTTTCACTTCTCCTCTCTCTCTCCACTCCCTTTTCATCCCCTTTCACTTCGCTCTCTCTCTACTCCTTTCTTTTCTACCCTTTCTCTCTCTCTCTCTCTCTCCCTCCTTTTATCCACTATCTCTCCTTAACTCTCTCTCTCTCCCTCCTTTCCCCCACCCTCTCAACTCCCCTTTTCCCCTTTCTCCACCTCTCTCTCCTCCTTCTCTTCCTCCCTACACACATGCCACTATCCATCCCTACCGGTCCTCAACTCCTTTTCTCCCCTTTCACTTACCTCTCTCTCTCCTCCTTTTTCTTTCCCCTTCCTTCTCCTCCCTTTCTCAACTCCCTTTTCTTTCCCTTTCTTCTCTCTCCTCCCTTCCAACTCTCTTTCTCACCCTTTCTTCTTCAACTCTCTCTCCCTCCACTGCTTCCCCTCCACCCTCTCCCATCTCCCCCTCCTTTACGGGAAGCTGTCATTTGCTGTCTGGAGCCGCTGGGGGGAGGGTGTGAGATGAAGGGGAAGGAGTGAAATGACAGCTGTTAGTTTCTCGCCTATTGTCTGCCTAGTGGAATGTGTGCGTGGGAGGAGGAAGGGGAAGGGAGGGGGGAGGAGGGGAGAGTTATGTGAAAGGGGATCGTGTGCGTGTGTGCGTTTCCATTGTCTTCTGTTACATTCACTTCCTCCTTTTCTTCTTCTTCTCCTCCTCCTCTTCCTCCTCCTCCTCATCCAGTTCTCTTTCGTTTCATCTTCTAAACACTGTAAGAGATTTTACTTCTATTTCTTAACACCCTCCTCCTTCTCCTCCTTTTCCTCTTCCAATCATAATCTTTCTCTAAAATCTCAATCTCCCAGTATTCTATCTTTCTCCATATAAGAACATAAAAACATACAGAGTCACCAAGAACCCGGTAGACCAATGCAAAGTAACTCCTGTAAACCTAACCCTACGCAACATTGCTACTTGAGACTCAGAACACAGCACTTCCCGTCACTGAACCCCATCCGCCACTTCCCCGCCTAAGCATGCAATCTGTCAAGTTCATTATACAGAACCCAAGCGTGCTAATATGATTTAATTACTCGGCCAATAGTTGTATCATTCGCAAACTAACTGATTCTCCTCTTTCTTCTCCCCCTCCTCATTCTTCTTCTTCGTCCTCCTCCTCCTCCTCCTCCTCCTTCTACATTTATTCCATCATCACGACTCTTGCAATATTGGCCACTTTCTCATCACAACAACCGAGAAAAGCTTTAAAAATATATGAAAATTTGGATGTTTGCTCCCAGGCGTCTTCAAGCTGTACATATTTGCCAAGTCCAGTGGAGGCATGACGCTGCGCCCATCCCTGTTTTAACTTAGCGCCAGGGGAGGGGTGTGTGTGTGTGTGTGAGAGAGAGAGAGAGAGAGAGAGAGAGAGAGAGAGAGAGAGAGAGAGATGGGGAAGGAGTCCGTGTTCGTCTACTCATATTTTCTCTTCCTCCTCTTTCTTTTTTTTTCTCTCTTTTCTCATCCTTCTTCGGTTTCTGACTACTTTTGATCCTTCTCATTTATGTTCTTTATCTGATTCTTCTCCTCCTTCTTTATCTCTCTTTCTTCTTTCGCGTTTTTCTTTTATTTTCTTTCTTATCTTTTTCCAGTTATTTTATTTATCCTCCTTCGCCTCCTCCTCCTCCTCCTTCTTTATCTCTCTCTCTTCTTTCTCCTTTTTCTTTTATCTTCTTCCTTATCTTTTTCCAGTTACTTTATTTGTCCTCCTCCTCCTCTTCCTCCTCCTCCTCCTTCTTTATATATCTCTCTCTTCTTTCTTCTTTTTCTTTTATCCTTATTCTTATCTTTTTTC
The DNA here is from genome assembly GCF_024679095.1 of Eriocheir sinensis. Classification (NCBI taxonomy): domain Eukaryota; kingdom Metazoa; phylum Arthropoda; class Malacostraca; order Decapoda; family Varunidae; genus Eriocheir; species Eriocheir sinensis. Next base: position 137,327 of record NW_026112166.1, on the reverse strand, counting down.
AGTTACTTTATTTATCCTCTTTTTCCTCTTCCTCCTCCTCCTTCACCTTCCTCTCTTTCTTGTCTCCTATCCCTCGCCTCCTCCTTCGCTTTTTCTTAAACATCATCATCATCACTACCATCATCATCATCATCATCATCATTACCTTCATCATCATCATCATCACCATATTGCTTTTCTTCCTCTTCCTCTTCTTTCTTTTCTCGCTTGACCTACACATTTCGTCCTTTTATTTTCTTCTCTCTTTCTTCTTATTTTCGTGAGTAATAATTAAATAATCTTCACTCTTTGTCTTCATTTTTCTCTATTTATTATTTCCTCATTTTTCTCTATTTACTTTTTTTCCATCTTTCTCACTTTATTTTTCCACGTTTTTTTTTTTTTTTCATTTTTCGAGCGTGTGACTTTCCCATGATGTATTATTTTTTTTTTCCACGCATGTTATTGTTGTCTGCCTTAAGAACACACACACACACACACACACACACACACACACACACACACACACACACACACACACACAAGCACATTCAAAGACGAACACAAACGCAAAACACAAACACAAACAAACATATACAAACAAGCAAATAACCAAACAAGTTATAGTTAGATAATCAGAGAGAGAGAGAGAGAGAGAGAGAGAGAGAGAGAGAGAGAGAGAGAGAGAGAGAGAGAGAGAGAGAGAGAGAGAGAGAGAGAGAAAGAGAATGCAACAGAAGATTTAATTAAAGGACATAAATTATCCCTTTTTATGCGCAAATGACAATGTCCTTTATACCAAACACTGCTGCTTTACTTTCACGTGCAATGTATACTTTATCTTTTCATTTTCTCATAGGCGAATATTTTTTAGAGATATTTTCAAACACGTTCATTTTCTATTCTTTTTTTAAATTTTCAAACCTACTCCCACTACGATTTCTTACATTTTTTTTCAGATTGGTCCACTTCTATTTTTTTTTTTTTTTCACGATATTTCCGAAAGCGTTAATTTTCTGTTTTCCTTCATTAGTTTTTTACAGAATTCGAATATTTTTTTCACTTTTTTTTCTTCAGACACGTCCCTTTTTTCACCGCTTCACATTGTTTTTTTTTTTCTCTTATTCACATGCGTTCATTTTTTTCCATTTATTTTCACTATGTTTGTGCCGTATTCATATAAACTTTTTCCTTTTCTTAAATTTTCAGAGAGGCTCAGTTTTTCATGCCACATTTCTCAATTTTTTCGGATAGACTCATTTTTTCATGTCACTATTCTCATTTTTTTTCAGATAGACTCACTTTTTCATGTCACTATTCTCATTTTTTTTCAGATAGACTCATTTTTTCATGTCACTATTCTCTTTTTTTTTCAGATAGGTTCACTTTTTCATGTCACTATTCTCATTTTTTCAGACAGGCTCAGTTTTTCATGTCACTATTCTCATTTTTTTCGGATAGACTCATTTTTTCATGTCACTATTCTCATTTTTTTTCAGAGAGGCTCACTTTTTCATGTCACTATTCTCATTTTTCTCAGAGAGGCTCACTTTTTCATGTCACTATTCTCATTTTTTTCCGAGAGGCTCACTTTTTCATGTCACTATTCTCATTTTTTTCAGATAGGCTCACTTTTTCATGTCACGTTTCTCATTTTTTCAGAGAGGCTCACTTTTTCATGTCACTATTCTCATTTTTCTCAGATAGGCTCACTTTTTCATGTCACTATTCTCATTTTTTCAGACAGGCTCACTTTTTCATGTCACTATTCTCATTTTTTCAGACAGGCTCACTTTTTCATGTCACTATTCTCATTTTTTCAGACAGGTTCACTTTTCATGTCACTAATCTCATTTTTTTCAGATAGGCTCATTTTTTCATGTCACTATTCTCATTTTTTCAGAGAGGTTCACTTTTTCATGTCACTATTCTCATTTTTTTCAGATAGGCTCACTTTCTCATGTCACTATTCTCATTTTTTTTCCGAGAGGCTCACTTTTTCATGTCACTATTCTCATTTTTTTCGGATAGGCTCACTTTTTCATGTCACTATTCTCATTTTTTTTCAGACAGGCTCACTTTTTCATGTCACTATTCTCATTTTTCTCAGAGAGGCTCATTTTTTCATGTCACATTTCTCAATTTTTTCGGAGATCTCATTTTTTCATGTCGCTATTCTCATTTTTTTTTCAGACAGGCTCACTTTTTCATGTCACTATTCTCATTTTTTCAGATAGGCTCACTTTTTCATGTCACTATTCTCATTTTTTCAGATAGGCTCGCTTTTTCATGTCACTATTCTCATTTTTTCAGAGAGGCTCACTTTTTCATGTCACTTTTCTCATTTTTTCATATGCGTCCAAACATCATTTTCGCTTCCTATTTTTTTTTTTCATTTTCACAGGACCATTTTCTTCTATTTTATCTAATTTTTTTATCTTATTATTTCCAATTTTTCCTTCCTCTTTCCTGCTTCCTTTTCTATTAACCTCTTATATTTTTTCCTCGTTTTTTTCTTCCTTTATGTTTTCATTTTTTTAACTATTCCTCCGTAAATTCCTTCATATATTCCTTTTCACTGTATAACATCCAATTACTGATCATTTCTCTTTCTTTCATTTTCACTTTCACTGACTTGTTTTCTTCTATCTTTTTCGCTTTGAGACCTTATTATTATTATTATTATTATTATTATTATTATTATTATTATTATTATTATTATTATTATTATTATTATTATTATTGGGAAGGAAGAATTTTATTGCAATTTTCTTTCGCTTTTCGCTTTTTTTCTATTATATTTTTACTACAATGCGCATTATTTTATTCTGTTGCGCTACTTTTCACTATAATTCGTTCACTGGTTCGTTTTTCGTGACTATGATTCATCCTAATACGTGTCTCTCTCTCTCTCTCTCTCTCTCTCTCTCTCTCTCTCTCTCTCTCTCTCTCTCTCTCTCTCTCTCTCTCTCTCTCTCTCTCTCTCTCTCTCTCTCTCTCTCTCTCTCTCTCTCTCGTTCACTTTCTTCTGCCCTTGGTATACTTTTTTTTCTTTTTCCTGTAATTATCCTTCATTAGTATCATCCATTTAGGTTTACGATCCACTGTGTTCTCTCTCTCTCTCTCTCTCTCTCTCTCTCTCTCTCTCTCTCTCTCTCTCTCTCTCTCTCTCTCTCTCTCTCTCTCTCTCTCTCTCTCTCTCTCTCTCTCTCTCTCTCTCATTCCTTTTGTAGTTTTTTTTTATTCTTATTTATATTCCATTTTTCTTTATTTCTATCCTCTTTCTTTCTTTCTTTCGTCCGTTCTCTCTCTCTCTCTCTCTCTCTCTCTCTCTCTCTCTCTCTCTCTCTCTCTCTCTCTCTCTCTCTCTCTCTCTCTCTCTCTCTCTATCTCTCGAAAATAAACATACGATGCAGTTTCTCAAGGCCAAGAAGTTCATTATTACTTGAAAGTCAAACACAAAAATACACACACACACACACACACACACACACACACACACACACACACACACACACACACACTCTTAGATACAGATTGGATGTTATGGCTGAGAAAGAGGAGGATGGGAAAGGTTGAGGAGGAAGAGGAAGAAAAAAGGAAGAATAAAAAGATGATGATGATGATGATGATGATGATGATGATGATAATTATAACTACAAAAACAAGAACAAAATATAAAGAAAAACAGGAAAAGGAAAAAAATACAAAACATGAACAAGAAGAAGAAAGAGGAAAGGACAAAGAAAAAATAGAAAAAGAAAAAGACGAAATAAAACAAGAACGAGATTAAGAAGAAGAAAGAGGATAAGAAATAGAAAAAGAAAAAAGAAAAGAAATATATACAACAACAACAACAACAACAACAACAACAACACAGCAACCATAAATATTCCCATGCGATGATCCTTGAAAGAGAGGAAGAGAAGGAGAATGACATCGAAGAAGAAGAGGAAGACCCGAAAAAAAAGAGGAAGAGGAAGATGAGGCGGCCGAGGATGAGTAAGACTACAAACGCATTCCAGTCCGTCACACAAAAAACAATACATGGCAACTCATCCCTCGCGGCACGCCCCCCGAGCAAGGTATATAAGGCGGCGCGACCGCAACTTCTTGGTATCAGTTGTCGAGTAGCCAGCACAGAGGAAAGAGTCCGAGCGATCTGTCTGCAGGGAAGGAAACCGCGTGTGTATATTGGAGTGCTGTTGATTTCTTTGCCTCTCGAACCAACGACTTTAGCCGACGATGAAGGGCCTTGCTCTCCTCGTGGCCTGTGTATCCTGCGCCCTGGCCATCCCTGCGTATATCCTACCGTTTTCGAGTAAGTAGGGATGTTGTTGTCTGTCTGTCTGTTTGTTTTTTCATCTCTGCCCACCTGTCTGTGATTCTCTGTTTGTTTGTCTCTATCTGGCTGTCTATGTGTGTGTGTGTGTGTGTGTGTGTGTGTTTCTCTCTCCCTCTTTGTCTGTGTCTGTCTATCTACCTGTCTGTCTGTTTTTCTATTTAATTTAGTCTGTCTGTTTATTTGCCTTTTTTGTCTCCCATCTGTCTGTTTGTACGTTTGTTTGTGTCTCTGTCTGTCTGTCTGTCTCTATTTGTCCTTCTCTCTCTCTCTCTCTCTCTCTCTCTCTCTCTCTCTCTCTCTCTCTCTCTCTCTCTCTCTCTCTCTCTCTCTCTCTCTCTCTCTCTCATCACTCAACATAACGTGAAAAACACTATTATAACACCCATAAAGTTTTCTCTTCGTCACCTCGCCCCGTATTGTTGTTATTCAAGGACCAGCCTGAGCTTGTTTGTATCGTGTGACCTGCTTTCAGAATCGGATGCGTATGTGTGTTTGTGTGTATGTACTGTCCTAGTGTTTCCAAGTCGTGTATTTTCTCCTGGTGGTAAAGTGCAGGGTAAGCCTCGTAATGAGTTTAAGTTAGATAGTTTCCGATATGTAAGTAAGAAGTGGTTTGCTGAGGGAGTGGTGGATAGCTACAAGCCTTAATTGACAGTCATGTGGTGAGTGGCAAGACGATAGATCCCTCCATGACGTGTTTGGTTTGCAGGAGTTACCTTGTGTATCCTGACCGGCCTCTTGCAGACTCATGTGATATGTTCCTATGTAAATCAGCTTTTCTAGTACTTATAAACAGTTCGAGTAAAAGTATCGCACTCCTTCACTTACAGAGGTTAGATAGATTCATGAACGGGAATAACAGAAGGTGTATAACAAACTGGTTCTGAGGTAAAAGTCTTCTATATATCAGCCTTCCGAACATTCATATAAAGGTTAATGAGAGGTATTGATTTCATTCTTTCCCTTATAGAAGTTAAATGGAATTATGAATGGGAATGACTGAGAATGAATAATAAACTGGTTCTCAGGTAAATCTTCAATACATCAGCCTTTCTAGTACCCATATAAAGGTTAAGCGAAGGTATTGCACTCTACCTTCTATAGAGTTTCCAAATATAAAATGTATAGAGTTTCGTGAGTAGGAATAACAGATGGTGAATAACAAACTGGTTCTCGATTCTTCTCCTTAGTATTAGTTTGTCTAGAAGTACTTATATTACTGTTGAATGAAGATACTGCATCCCTTCCCTTCCGGTATTTGATTGATTTATGGGCGGGAATGACAGATGGTAAGTAAAAAATAAAAACAGTCTTCAGGAGCTGCCCCGTGTGGAGTGACTGCCTGGCTGCCTTGGGTTCTTAGTATGCTTGCGTGTTGCAGCGTTTCAAGGTCTCGCAACCCACCCAGCTATAAGACAACCCCGTAAGACACTACCGGCCTCTCAAGGGGTCAGAGTTTGTTTCCATTATGAGAACGTGCTTAATTATTCTTGTAGATTTCCATAATGAGAACATGCTTAATTCTTCTTGTAGATTTCCATAACGAGAGCGTGCTTCTTGTATGATGAAGTGTATTAGAGCATTAGCCCGTAAGAAACTATCGATTTTTCAAGAGACCAAGAGTAGATTGCCGTTACGAGTAGGTACTTCCATTTTCTTGTATAATGAAGTGAATTAGTTCATAAGTGCGTGAAAGTTGATCTTGTCTCAATCTTTCTTTATCGGTCTCTGTTTCTTTATCCCTGTCTATGTTTTTCTGATGTTTTTGTGTTAGTGAATTTATCCCCTTAGAAAATATTTATCCATGTAAAACGTCGACTTCCCAAAGACAAAGATATGTTCAGTTGGGGAATAATTTTGCCTCCCTAGAAAAAGAGTATTCATGTAAACCCCCCTTTCCTAACCCTGGGGTCGCGACCCCAACAGGGGTCATAAGCGCTTTTCTGGGGTCATAAGACCTCTAAATATCAAACATGGTGTTTTCATGTTACAATAACACATAAAGAACTAAATTAGTGGGGTCGCGGTCATGTCTAGAGGTGGATGATTGGGGTCACCTGAACAAAAAAGTTGGGAACCACTGATGTAAACCGTCGACCTCCTCAGCATAGACTTCGCATGACTTTTAAAAATACAAGAATTGATAGCAGTTATTTCAGAAGGATGAGAATAAGAAAATAATCAACAATAGGAAAAGAAGGAGGAGGGGGATGGAGGAGGATGGGAAGAAGTAGAATAAGTAGCAGATGATGGAAGGCATGATCTCACACACACACACACACACACACACACACACACACACGCGCGCGCCCATACGCCCACAGTGATGATGATGAAACACAACAAAAACAAAACACCAACGCCCAAACAACACAACAGTGAGTAACATACATGCCTTCCGGTGGTGGTGTTAGTGGTGATGATGGTGGTGTGTTGTAAGCGGACGTGGTGAAAAGGTAGTGGTGGTGGTAGTGGAGGTGCTGGTGGTGGTTGTGGTGAGGTGACTGGGTGACTAACTGACTGAGTGAATGAACTATATTTGGTGATGGTAATAGAGGTGATGGTGGTGCAATTTGTGATATTGTGGATTTGACTAGGAGGTTGCTTGGCTAACTGACTGACTGAACTCTATTAGGTTATACTAATAGTAGTAGTGATGGTTACAGTGACTGATTGACACTTTGACTAACTGTATGAATGACTAACTGACTGACTCACTGACTGGCTGGCTGAAGAACTGACTGAGTGACGGAATAACAGGCTTTTTGGAGAACCGACTCACTAACTTACTGACTGGCAAACTAAGTGAATTCTGAGTGGGTGACTGACTGACTGACTGACGTATACAAGTCTATTCGCTGCTTTCTGATACTGTTAAAAGGAATTAAAACCTGTACAGAAGATAATAAGAACTGATACATATGCATGTTTCCAAGTTTATCCATCCGAGAGAGAGAGAGAGAGAGAGAGAGAGGGCCTAGCATGTCTAACAATTTACGGTCACCTCAGGGCTCATCCACACCCCTTATGCTAACGCCCTTCCTCCTTGCCTTAATCTCCCTTCATTGTCGCCCTCCCTTCCACCTTACGCTTCATTCCTTCTCCTCCCTTTGTCCCTCCTCTTAATCCCTACCCTTTTGTGGCTAATTATTCCTTCTTCCTTCCTTTTGTTCTCCTCTCCCTTCCTTTATTTCTTCTCTTTATTAATAATTATCCTTTCATCCTTTCCTTCATTATCTTTTTACTTCTCTTATTCTCTTTTCTCTTAATCTCTTCCTTTAATAATTATTCTTTCTAACTTCCCTTTGTTTTTCTTTCACTTTCTTTGCCTCTTGCAGACTCCTTACGTTCTTATGTTATTATGTTATTATCTTTCTTCCTCCTTCCTCTCCTACGTTCTCTCCCTTCCCTTCGTATGAGTGAAAGGGAAGAGAGGAAAGATAGGAGGGAAAAAGAGGGTGGTAAGATAAAGTAAGGAGTGTTAAGTAGGAATGAAGGGAAAGAGAAGGAAAGATAAGGTGAAAGAGTGAAAGAATGAAAGGAGAAGATAAAGAAGAAATAGAAGAAGGGAGCATAAGGTGGAGAAAGGAGGGTGAAGATAGGAATAGCAGGGAGCATTTGGTGACAGGGAGAGTGAATGAACAAAGGGAAAAGGGAATGTATGATTAGAAGAGAGAGGTGATAATTGGGAGAACGAATGAATAAAGGGAGAAAAAAAGAGGAGCATAAAGCGATAGGTAGATGGAATAAAAGGAAAAGAAAGAGAGAGAGAAAAGAGGAGCATAGAGTGATAGGTAGAGTGAATGAAGGGGAGAGAGAAGGGATAATGAAGGAAAGAGAATAAGGTAAATGGGAAAGAATTATTAAAGGAAGAATGGAGGATGAAGGGAAGGGAAGGAAGAAGAAAAAAAGGAGAAAAGAGAAGGAAGGAAGGACGAATGGACGATAAAGGGAAGGGAAGGAAGAAGAAATAAAGGAGAAAAGAGAATGAAGGAAGGAAGAATGGATGATAAAGGAAAGGGAAGGAAGAAGAAATAAAGGAGAAAAGAGAATGAAGGAAGGAAGAATGGAGGATGAAGGGAAGGGAAGGAAGAAGAAATAAAGGAGAAAAGAGAATGAAGGAAGGAAGAATGGACGATAAAGGGAAGGGAAGGAAGAAGAAATAAAGGAGAAAAGAGAATGAAGGAAGGAAGAATGGACGATAAAGGGAAGGGAAGGAAGAAGAAATAAAGGAGAAAAGAGAATGAAGGAAGGAAGAATGGACGATAAAGGGATGGGAAAGAAGAAGAAATAAAGGAGAAAAGAGAATGAAGGAAGGAAGAATGGACGATAAAATGGAATAAATGAAGGAGAGAGAGAAAAAAAATGAAGAGAGAAATGAGGAGAGAGAAGAGAGAAGAGATAATAAATAAAGGGAAAAGGAAAGATAAGGTACATGGGAGTAGAAGTAAATAAATGAAGTATGAAGAGTTCTTGCCCTAAGTTCCAATCACCATCATCATCAGTCACTATTACTACACAAGATCAAGGCCTTTCCCAACGTCCTCCACCTCTCTGATGTTAGTGTACCTACTCATCCTGCTCCGCCCAAAAAAATCTAAGTTCCTCCTCCACCTGGTCCTCTGTCCTTACTTTTTCCCACCTGAGTTCATTGGGTCCTCACCTGCCCACGTGCCACCTACATACGTACGCACACATATACACCTGTTTCTTGCATACCAAACATTGTGGCTTGGTGTTCTCTCTCTCTCTCTCTCTCTCTCTCTCTCTCTCTCTCTCTCTCTCTCTCTCTCTCTCTCTCTCTCTCTCTCTCTCTCTCTCTCTCTCTCTCTCTCTCTCTCTCTCTCTCTCTCTCTCTCTCTCTCTCTCTCTCTCTCTCTCTCTCTCTCTCTCTCTCTCTCTCTCTCTCTCTCTCTCTCTCTCTCTCACTTTTTCTTTCTCTTACTCTTACTCACTTTCTCACTCATTCTTTCTCTCTCTCTCTTACTCACTCTCTTACTTTCTATTTCTCACACTTTCTCCTCCGTCACTCTTTTTCTCTCTCACTTACTTACTCTTCTCTCTTTCTTTTTCCTTCTCTTTATATTATTTGTTTTGTGTTCTTGTTGTACGTTGACCTGTGTTTAAGATGCCAAAGAATATAAGAACATAAGAAGAACATAAGAACGCAGGAGTCTACAAGAGACCGGTAGGCCTGTGCAGGCAGCTCCTTTGACTCTAAGCTCGTGTATCTAACCCCACCTAATATCGCTGTCCATGAATTTATCTAGTCTATTTTTGAATGTGACAATTGTATTGGCACTCACCACATCTGCTAAGCCTATTCCACTCATCCACCACCCTGTTAGTAAACCAATTTTGCCTATGTCCCTGTTGAATCTGAATTTATCCAGTTTAAACCCGTTACTTCGTGTCCTACCGGTTCTCTTACCAACAAAACCTTATGAATGTCTCCCTTATTAAGCCCTTCATCCATTTATAAACCTCTATCATGTCTCCACGCACCCTTCGCCTTTCTAGAGAATGCAAGTTTAACTGTTTGAGTCTTTCCTCGTATGGCAAGTTTCTCACCCCCTTAATCATCATTGTCATCCTCCTCTGTACAGATTCTAACATCTTGAAATCCATTCTATAGTATGGTGACCAGAACTGAACCGCGTAATCAAGATGAGGTCTGACTAATGCTAAATAAAGTTTGAAAATTAATTCAGGGCTTCTATTGCTTACGCTCCTTGAAATAAATCCAGTACCCTATTAGCTCGATTTCTAGCTTGAATGCATTGTGCCCTTGGACGGAGATCAGAGCTCACTAAGACCCCTAAATCCCTCTCGCACCCAGACCTACTTATGAGAGTGTCATTTAAGCAATAGTTATGTGAGGGGTTGTTCCTACCTACACTCAGCATACTGCACTTCCTACATTGAACTCCATCTGCCATTTATCGCCCAGTCATATAATCTGTTGAGTTCACCTTGAGAATACTAGCGTCCTGATCCGACTCAATTACTCTACCGATCTTGGTATCATCTGCAAATTTACTAACATCACTACTAATTCCTGTATCTAAGTCATTGATATAAATAATAAACAAAAGTGGACCTAATACCGAACCTTGTGGGACCCCACTCGTAACACATCCCCAGTCAGATCTTTTACCATTGATTTGCACTCTTTGCTTCCTATTGATAAGCTACGCCTTGACCCAGTTCAAAACTTTACCCTCTCAGCAAAAGTCGTTGGTGAGGAACTTTGTCAAACGCTTTACTAAAATCAAGATAGATTACATCATAATTTTCATCTCTGTCAACCGCCTCAAATACTTTATTGTAGAAGGACAAGAGATTGGTGAGGCATGACCTACCTTTTCTGAACCCATGCTGCGAGTCGTGAATTAAGCTATGTTTCTCTAAATGCTCCCGAATGTTCCTGGCTATTATGGACTCCAGCATCTTGCCTATAACCGATGTTAAGCTAATTGATATGATGATATGATGATGTCTGTCTCTTTGTTTATGTCTGTCTGTTTCTATATATGTCTATCTCTGTTCCTTTGTTTTATCTATCTCTATTTGTATGTATGTATGTGTGTGTGTGTGTGTGTGTGTGTGTGTGTGTGTGTGTGTGTGTGTGTGTGTGTGTCTCTCTCTCTCTCTCTCTCTCTCTCTCTCTCTCTCTCTCTCTCTCTCTCTCTCTCTCTCTCTCTCTCTCTCTCTCTCTCTCTCTCTCTCTCTCTCTCTCTCTCTCTCTCTCTCTCTCTCTCTCTCGTGGTTACCTGTGTGTATAAACTTTTCGTACCTCGTCAGCACACAGCAAAGGTGACCCGAGCAATTTGTGGTCAAGGGGCTACTTCTACCTCCTCCTCCTCCTCCTCCTCCTCCTCCTCCTCCTTGACGTCCAGGTAAAAAGCCGTCACCCGCTATCCCTTCTCTTTCTACATAATAATTTCTCCTCCTCCTCCTTTTCCTTATCATTTCTCCTCCTCCTCCTCCTCCTCCTTGACGTCCAGGTAAAAAGGCGTCACCCGCTATCCCTTCTCTTTCAACATAATAATTTTTCCTCCTCCTCCTTTTCCCTATTATTTCTCCTCCTCCTCCTCCTCCTCCCCCCTAGCTTGCAGGCGTAGACGGAAGACCATCCTCCCAGCCGTCTCCTGTGAAGACGGATCACACTTCAACGGATCAAGAATCAACACCAAGGTTAACATAAAACTGGTGGGTGACAGCATTGTTAGAGAACAACTGACTGAGTTCTGTGGACGAAGTATCAAGAACAGAAGACGCTACTGTATTCCTGGTGCAAAACTACAAGATATAAAAGAAGCGGTAGACCTCGTCTCAGACCGCACGGAGCAGGACACACTTTGTTTTGCACGCTGGCACGAACAACGTTCAAACAATGTCCACGGAGGAAATTATAGCTGACTACCGACGAGTAATCCGCCGCTTCAAGGAAAAGTCAAGCCACATCATTGTCTCCGGGATTCTTCCGAGAATCAACGCCTTCACAGGCTTCCACAGAAAGGCGTCGAACATCAACAACAGATTGAAGCACCTCTGCCAGAACGAGGAAGTTTCGTTCGCAAGTCAGTGGGATCATTTCTATGATATCCCCGACCTTTTCCGTCCTGACGGTCTTCACCTCAATGCGATTGGCTCAGCACGGCTTGGTAGGTTGCTGAACGAGGAGGTACTTTTGTACTCAAAAAACTCCGAGCGCGGGATGGGCACCAAAGTATCGTAAACAACCAACCAGTAGGGACCGCTCATTACACACCAAGGCCCCAACAGTGAACACAAGCAGACACCAGATTTCTGTTACGAGAAGCTTTGTTGTCAAGAATGACATTTCTGTCCTATACACCAACGCGCGGAGCTTAATACCCAAACTGGATGAGCTACTTGCCTATTTTGACGTAGAAAGTCAGGACGTGATTGCCATCACCGAAACGTGGTCCACCTCTGACCACCTAATGACCGAATTCTCAATTCCGGGATACGAGAGCTTCTACAAAACAGACTTCACAAGAAAGGAGGAGGTGTTATCTGTTACGTCAAGAACAAATACCCTGCCGTGGAAATAACCAAAGAAGACTCAGAGAAATATGACACTGTATATGTTGAACTGGAGACTAGCAAGCACAACAAAATAACGATTGGAACCGTTTACAGACCTCCAAAGCAACAAGCAGCGGACGACGAAGCGCTGTACGAGGAAATTCACACCATAACACAAAACAAACAGTCAGTCATTACCGGGAATTTAACTGTTCCAACATTGACTGGAACACGATGATTGGAGATCGGGAGGGTAACAGATTGCTCGAAATGTTAGAGGACAATTTTCTTACTCAGATTGTTACCCAACCGACGAGGGAAAATAACTTATTAGACCTAGTACTCGTGAGTGATTCAGATCTCACACGTGAATGTCAAGTCGGCGAAAAACTGGATGGTTGCGACCATCACCTAATTCGCCTAAAATCAGAACAGACCATGAACTCACCGAAAACATGTCCAAGATTCCAAACTACAAAAGCCAATTTTAACTTCTCTAGTGAGATGCTAACCCAGACAACTTGTGAACCCATGAACCTCACTCCGGTGTACGGCGATTTGAACTGCTTTAAGAACAAACTCCTGGAGGTAGAGAGAACGACTGTTCCCATGAAGACAAGGAGAACAAATAATGCCACAAGCACACCATGGATGACTACCCAAGTTCGACGGGCGATTAATTTGAAGAAGAGAAAATACAACTTGCTAAAGGAAAACAGCACTGACGAGGCACGCGAACAGTACCATCAAAGCCTCAGAGCTTGCAGAACACTCATTCGCCAGAGTAAACGTGACTATGAAAAGCAAATTGCACGCGAAGCCAAGTCCAATCCGAAAAAGTTCTTCACGTATTTAAGAAACAAAATGAAGACAATAAGCAATATCGGGCCCGTTAAAGATGAAAGTGACGTACTAACACAGGACAGTAGACAAATGGTCGAAATCCTAAACAGGAACTTCGCGTCTGTGTTCACGGTCGAGAATACCCAGTCCGTGCCCGAGAGCCCTTCCCCACCGATGGGAATCACTCCCTAGAAATTGGTACAATCGACGAACGGATGTGAAAAGTACCTGAACAAACTCGAGACAAACAAGTCTACCGGACCCGACGACTTGTCACCCAGGCTGCTCAAGGAACTCAAGCAGCAAATCCTCAAACCACTCACCGCCATCTACAATCTGTCACTACAACAAAACAAAGTCCCGAAAGACTGAAACAAGCGAACGTAACACCGATCTACAAAAAGGGAGACAAAAGTGTGGCCCTAAACTACAGACCAATCAGCTTGACCTCTGTGGCGGGAAAAATCCTCGAGAAGATCATCAGAGACAAACTCGTTAGGTTCCTTGAAGACAACAACATCATTTCCGATGCTCAGCACGGTTTCAGGAACAAGCGCTCATGCTTAACCAATTTATTGGACTTCTTCCAAGGTATCTATGAAAACTGGGATAATCATATCCCCAGTGATGTTATATATCTAGACTTTCAGAAAGCCTTTGACAAAGTGCCACATGAAAGACTCCTCAAGAAACTTAAGTCGGCGGGATTAGGCGACGATCTGACAGCGTGGATCAAAGACTGGCTCACTGAAAGAAAACAACGAGTTGTACTCAACGGACAGGCCTCCGAGTGGCTCCCGGTCACAAGTGGAGTGCCACAGGGTCAGTGCTGGGACCCATACTTTTCATCATATATATCAACGACCTAGAACTAGGATTAAAATCAATCTTTCAAAATTTGCCGACGACACAAAGGTGGGTGGAAGGCCCTTACGACAACAGACTGATAAATTATCCAGAGAGACCTGGACCAGATCACTCGGTGGTCAGAAAAATGGCAGATGTCCTTCAACACTGCCAAATGTAAAGTAATGCATATCGGATCCAGAAACAGCAACCACATATACCACATGGGTGGCGAACCACTACATGTTGTGCAAGAGGAAAGAGACCTCGGTCACCATCAGCAGTGACTTGAAACAAACAAAACACTGCAAGTCCGCCTGTAAGAAAGCCAATACAATGCTTGGGTTCATATCGAGGAACTTCGAATACAAGACGCCGGGAGTTATGTTATCCTTGTATAATTCGCTGGTAAGGCCCCACCTGGAATACGCCGTGCAATTCTGGTCTCCTAATTACAGGAAAGACATTGAATTACTTGAGAGAGTACAGCGCCGCGCCACGAAGATGATACCATCACTGAGGACGAAACCCTATGAAGAACGACTCGAGCGACTCAACCTCTTCACGTTGGAAAAGAGACGACTGCGGGGAGACATGATACAAGTCTTTAAGTACCTGAACAAGCTCAGCAACGTTGATCACTCCAAACTCTTCACGCTACAAACTAACCTGAGAACAAGAAACAACGGAAAAACAATTCAAGCAAAGCGATGCAATACCGACATCGGCAGGAGTTATTTCTCGAATAGAGTTGTTCGCCACTGGAACAGCCTTCCTGCAGAAGTGGTTAGCGCAGAGACCATCAACTCCTTCAAGAAACGCATTGATCGCCACTTTGCTGCAACAGGAGTGAACTGAACGTTCCCAAGAGTAGGTACACAAGTGCTTTAATCCTTCCCTGCAAGCCACTCCTGTGGCAAACGGATTGATTAAATCACTGAACGCAGGCAGCCTAGTAATGAGCCAACAGGCTTTCTGCTGCCTGCTAGTCCATGTTTCCATGTCCATGTTTCCTCCTCCTCCTCCTCCTCCTCCTCCTCTTTTGTGTCCAGGTCAAAGCCAAGGTCGTTCCCCACAACAAGGCTCCCTCACACGTCCTCTAAGTGCGTCAAGGAGAGAGTGAAAAACATCTGCATAGAAACCACTTAATAACACTTGAAAGAAGACTGTTATGAAGACTTAAATGAACGCCGGTATATACACTTTGATAAACACTTAAGACTTATGGGTAGACTTAAATGAACACTTAAATAAACACTAAAATATACACTTAAAAGGAGACTTATATAAATACGTGAATCGATATTTATATGAAGATTTAAACTGAGACTAATTTGAACATATTAAATGGAGACAAAAGAAGAAGCGAAGGACAGTCAATGGTGGAAAATTTGTAGAAAGTTTTAATGGATGGCAATTATTATAGTGGTGGTGGTGGTGGTGGTGGTTGTGGTGGAGGTGGTGGTGGTGGTGGTGCAAAGGATACTCAGGTGAAAGTTCTTACCTGTAAGACAATCACTCGTCCCGCGGTCACTTTCCCTCTCGTTAGCTGCTACCTGTGCTGAAGGGAGGTAGGCAGCCAGGCAGGTGGTTGGTGCTTCAGGTAACGAGGTGGACCAAAATCCTGCTGAAGAGAGAGAGAGAGAGAGAGAACATTATTAGTAAAAGTTGAATGTTTCTCCTTTACTACTACTACTACTACTACTACTACTACTACTACTACTACTACTACTACTACTGCTACTACTACTACTACTATAATTATAAAGAGCTTTGAGACAACACTTTATAACATTTGAATCGCCTTGTCAGTCTATCTCTCCTCCTCTTTAGCCAGTCTTTACAAAATTACATAAATACAAATGAAAATGAATAGATGAATAAAAGATAAATGAACATATGATAGTGAGTCACCTGAGCGTCCTGTAATAAACAACACATAACGGCAACTACAGGAAAGGTCGAACGTGACTGGAGGAAAAGAATAAAAATAGAAAGAAGAAAATTAACATACAACGGAAATCTGGCGTGAGTAAGTGTGTGTGTGTGTGTGTGTGTGTGTGTGTGTGTGTGTGTGTGACTCATTAGGTAGGTGACACATTGGTTCCTCATAATGTGCTTGACTCCTGTGCGCGTGTGTGTGTTTGTGTGTGCGTGTGCGTCAGCTGGTTACGTAATACAGTTGACTAAGTTTTTGTTCATCCGCTTGTGTGTTGTTTGTTCGCTTCCTGGAGTCCTGTCACTGATCCTTTCGTTTCTGAGTCATCCTTTGCCACCTCCTTCACACACTTCTCACACTCCACTAAATATAACAAAATTTTCCTTCCTGTTCCCACGTCTCCGCCTCTCACACCATTCTCTCACGCCTCTCCTCTGACCTCTTGTTCCTTTTTCTTTTGTCGGAGTAGCGTCTAGGGAGATTTTTTGTTAATGTTTTTGTCTTTTGCCCTTGTGCTGCCTCCCTTGCTGTAAAAAATATATTAAACTTTTCTTTCCTCTTCCCACTTCCATATCATGTCTACATCTCCTTCTCCTACAACCCTCTTATGTCAATCTCAAACGCCAGTTATACTTATTTCTCTTTCCCTTTACCATTCTCATGTCATCTATACTTTACCTCCCTTTACCACCTTTTTATGCCATTCTCAAACCCCAGCTAGATTCAGTATATCTCTCCTTCTTAACATCTTTTTATGCCATTCTCAAACCCCAGCTAGATTCAGTATATCTCTCCTTCTTAACATCTTTTTATGCCTTTCTCAAACCCCAGCTAGATTCAGTATATCTCTCCTTCTTAACATCTTTTTATCCCTTTCTCAAACCCCAGCTAGATTCAGTATATCTCTCCTTCTTAACATCTTTTTATGCCTTTCTCAAACCCCAGCTAGATTCAGTATATCTCTCCTTCTTAACATCTTTTTATCCCTTTCTCAAACGCCAGCTTTACTACATTGCCTTTCCCTTTCTCATTTTCATGTCATCTGTACTCTATACCTTCCCTTACCACGTTTTTACACCATTCTTCCACACTACTAACCATAAAAAATTTGCCTTTCCTATCCTCACTTTCATGTCATATATACGCCACTATTACCCTTTCCTACTCACGCTTCCATTACAGCTTTCTACTAAATCTCGTATAGAGTTCTCCCTTTCTCCCTTCTCGCTAACGCCTGGAGCTGCTACGTCACTTCCGGACTTCCTCTTTTTTTTTCTCTCTTCCATCCACGCGCGCTACATTCCCTTAAAAGAGCAGATATCGCAATATTTCCCGAAGTTCCTCGCTAACGCCTGCAACTTATATATTACTGTACTATAACACATACGGACTTCTCTCTCTCTCTCTCTCTCTCTCTCTCTCTCTCTCTCTCTCTCTCTCTCTCTCTCTCTCTCTCTCTCTCTCTCTCTGCGCCATTTCCCGTTAAGAGCAAGTATCGCAGCTTTTTCCCAAAGTTCCTCGCTAACTCCTGGAACTGTTACAGCTTACGCGTTCGTCTCTCTTTTTTTTCTCCCGTCCACGCGCGCTACACTCCCTCAAGAGCAGATATTTCAACTGTTTCCCTACGTTCCTCGCTAACGCCTGGAACTGTCTCAACATATACATTCGTCTCTCTTTTTTCCTAACATCCATTTACATCCAGATTTCGTAATATTTTCTTAGAGCTCCCCGGATCTGCCACATGCTTACACCTCTCCAGTTTTTCCCGGAGGCAGGATGAGTCAGGCTGAAGGTTGTGGCGGGGGTGAGACGTCCGGGGAAAACTGGCAGAGGAAAGTATGAGGAGGAAGGTCGACTGCTGCCCCCCCCCCCCCACACACACACACACACACCGCCCCCTCACCTGTTCCCCCCTCCCCTCCCTCCCTTACAAACCACACTACACGGTCACGGTTGATGATGCTGAAACAGAGAGAGAGAGAGAGCGCACACACACAAACACACACACCACACCACACAACATACACACACACACACACACACACACACACACACACACACACACACACACACACACACACATACCTCACAGAACAGGTTTTGTCAATATATTCTCATAGCAAGATTATTTCTTTTATATTTACTATTTTTTTTCATTCCTGTCGGTGTGTTGGAGTTTGCCTTATGGCGAGTTAAGGGAGAAGAGGAGGAGGAGGAAAAATAGTAAGATCAACAGGGTAGGAGGAAAAGAGGGAGACAAATATAGAGATAGAGAATGAGGATGAGGAGGAAGATGAGAGGAAGAATTTGTGGAGAAGAGAGAGAAGTATAAACAACAGTGCGATAAAGAGGAGGAGAAGGATGAGGAGGAAAAACTAAGATCAACGGGGGAGGAGGAAAAGAGGGGGACAAATATAGAGATAGAGAATGAGGATGAGGAGGAAGATGAGAGGAGGAGATAGTGGAGATGAGAGAGAAGTATAAACAACAGTGCGATAAAGAGGAGGAGAAGGATGAGGAGGAAAAACTAAGATCAACAGAGAGGAGAAGAGGGTGACAAATATAGAGATAGAGAATGAGGATGAGGAGGAAGATGAGAGGAGGAGATAGTGGAGATGAGAGAGAAGTATAAACAACAGTGCGATAAAGAGGAGGAGAAGGATGAGGAGGAAAAACTAAGATTAACAGGGAGGAGAAGAGGGTGACAAATATAGAGATAGAGAATGAGGATGAGGAGGAAGATGAGAGGAGGAGATAGTGGAGATGAGAGAGAAGTATAAACAACAGTGTGATAAAGAGGAGGAGATGAAAAGAGAAAGAAGATAAAAGAGGAGTTATGTTCTTTTTCTGCTTCACTATACACCTGCCATTTAGAATCACTACTGAACCATCACAGCAACTTCCCTTCGTCCCTTCCTCTTCATCCTCTTACATTTCCGTCTTCTATTGGTCTTTTAACCTTCCTCTTCTTCCTCTTACATTCTCCCTCTCTCTAGTGCTCTTTTAACCCTCTTGCCTGTCCTCTTCATCCTCTTACATTTCCGTCTTCTATTGCTCTTTTAACCTTCCTCTTCTTCCTCTTACATTCTCCCTCTCTCTAGTGCTCTTTTAACCCTCTTGGCTGTCCTCTTCATCCTCTTACAGTGTCCCTCACTTACTGATATTCAAACCTGCCTAACCTGCCTCTTCATTCTCTTACACTTTTCCTCTCCCCTTCCTCTTCAAACCTGCCCAACCTTCCTTCTTCTTACTCTTATTTTCCCTCTTTTATTGCTCTTCTTATCTGGCTAATCATTCCTCTTCTCCTCTTCTTTTGTTGCTCTTAAAACCTACCTAACCTTTCCTCTTCAAACCTCATATTTTATCTCTTCTGTTTCTTTTCAAACCTTATATTTCATTATTCTATTGCTCTTAAAATCTGCCTATCCGTTCTCTTCATTCTCTTATATTTTCACTCTCTTAATTATCCTTTCACTTGCCTAACCTATGCTTTTCAACCTGCCTAACCTTTCCTCTTCAAACCTCATATGTTTCTGTTTCTTTTCAAACCTTATATTTCATTATTCTATTGCTCTTAAAATCTGCGTATCCGTTCTCTTATATTTTCACTCTCTTGATTATCTTTTCCCTTGCCTAACCTATCTTTTTCAACCTGCCTAACCTTTCCCCTTTATCCTCTAGTATTTCTCCTCTTCTGTTCCTCTTATAACCTTTCCTTTTCATCCTGTTATAGTCTCCCTCGTTTACTGATCTCGCCTGCCTAATACCTGACAGCCATGACCAAGGGAGGGACAGATGGACGTGTGTTATGGGTATCGTGGGTGTGCATCAGGCAGTGTTGATCTTGTCGTCTGCTTAAAACACCTAACAGGATAGGAGGGACTGAGAGGCGTGCGTTGTAGGTGTCGTGTGTGAGGGAGTGTTGATCTTTCCGCCTCATTCCTGTTTTCTGTGTGACGTCAAAATACACGTGACTTTTTTTTGTTTGATAGTTAATTTGTTTTTTTTATTCGAGTGCTTTACACCTTCCGCAGCGCACTGGGAGATATCATTATTAGACTTGGTTATAAAGAGATTGCCATTGTCTTATTGTGTCTCTCGTTATTGTTCTTTTATCTCTTATTTTCATGTACTTCCTCTTCCTCTCCTCTTCCCTCTTCTTTGTTGGGTCGATGTTTCTGACGAGTGTGTAGTGAGGGAAGAATATGACTCCTCTTTTTCTTCGTCTCTTCTTGTTCTCTTCTTCTTTTCTTTTCTTCTCTCGCGTCGATGTTATTGAATGGTGTATATATTGAGGATAGAACATGTATAGTACCTCCTCTTTTTCTTCTTTTCTCCTCTTCTCTTCTCTTCTCTTTTACATTCCTCTTCTCTCTTTTCTTCTCTCCTCTTTTTTTCTCTTTTTCTCTTCACTTTATCTCACTGTAGTTTGTCTTTTTCCCTCTCCACTACTTTCCCCTCTTCATTCTTCTCTTCTTTTCTTTTTTCTCTTCTCTTCTTCTTCTCTTCCTTTTATCTCACTGTAGTTTGTCTTTCTCCCTCTCCATTACCTTTTCCTCCTCATTCTTCTCTTCTCTTCTTTTTTTCTCTTCTCTTTTCTTTTTTCTTCTCTTCCTTTTATCTCACTGTAGTTTGTCATTCTTCCTCTCCACTGCCCTCTCCTCCTTTTTCTTCTCTATTATTCTCTTCTTTTATCTTCTCTTCTCTTCTCTTTATCTCACTCTTCTCAACAACTTTTTCTCCTCTTTCTTCTCTTTTATTCTCTTCTTTTATCTTCTCTTCTCTTCTCTTTATCTCACTCTTCTTAACAACTTTTTCTCCTCTTTCTTCTCCTCCTCCTTCTCTGCCTCTTCATCTGTCTCTCCACCCAATCCAATCATGCCCATCATCCTCTGACAGCCGCCTCTCCATCCCATCCTTCCTTATGCTGTCTGCCCACCCCGTCCATTCCCTCCCTTTCTCTCCCTCCATACCTCCCTTTTCCACCTCACGCTTCCTTCTCTCTCCACCCTTTGTGCCTTCTCTTTATTCCTACTCTTTTATGTTTTTTCTTACTGTAATAATTCTTCCTTTCTTTCCGTCCATTTGTCCATCTCTTCCTTCCCCTAATTATCTCTTTTTATATCCTGCGATTTCCTCTTATTACTCTTTATTCTTTGTTTTTCCTTCCCTTCCCTTCATAATTCTCCTTTTTTTCTTTTTCTTCCTTCTGGTTTGACTTCCTTTCATTCTTCCTTCTTCCCTTCGTTCTACCCTTACTCCCCTTGATTATTCCTCCTTCCTTTCTATGTTCTTTAATTTTCCTTACTTTCCCATTCATCCCTCCTTTCGTCCACCTCTCCCATTAATTATCCCTTTTCTCAATCCCTACCCTATTTTGGCGTACCTTCCCCTAGTAATTTATCCCTCCTCCTTCCCTTCATCAACTCCTTCCCATTCCCTTCATCCTTCGGCCTCCTCCTCTTCCTACCCTACACCTCCATCTCCCTACCTTCGTTAGCATCTATGAACCGGTCTTTGAGAATCGCCAACTGAACATAGACTTCCCTTTATCCCTTGACTCCTCTGCAACCTGATATGTTTTTGCCTTACCTTTCTCTTTAATTAAACGAGCTAGGCGGCAAACCTACTAAGAGAAAGAGAGGCACGTGGGCTCTGGGTTGCGGGTCAGGTGATGCTGGGATTTGCGTAATGTTTCACTGTCTTGTGTGACGGTAAGATGCATGTGACTTTCCGATCCTGGTTCATTTAAGGGGTGTGTACAGGTAGGTCCTTATAAGGCTTGGTTACGAAGATTGTTAACTGGTTCTTAGTGGGTATTTGTGGCCTCAGAGACGGTAGCAGTTCATTATGTTAGTTATCATTTTGCACTTTCAAATCCGGCTTACTCCACTGGGGGTCTTAAGGTCTGAGTATACACAGATCATTTTTCGTAGCTCAGGCCCATACGCTCAAACATTTCGAAGCTTACACACCCACATTAGGTAAGGCATTCGTAGAGGCTGAGGTGGGTATTTTCATGGGGAGTTTTATGAGCCTCGTGAGTTTGACTAGTCTTCTGCACCGTGAACGTGAAAAAACACTCAATGAGAACACGACTGATCTCCTTTGTTGCTCTTGAAATTATTTGTTGTGAGAGCCGAAAGCGTCAGAGAATATGGACCTTACACACCCACACTTGATTAGGATTTCGTAGAGGTATCAGGGTATCAGGACACCTCTCCTCACGAAAATGACTTCTCTTTCGGCTATTCCTCTCCAATCTTTTTAGGGGCAGTAAGTAAGTAGCGGGCTTTTTTTTTTCATTATTGTTTTTTTTTTAAGCCCTTGATCTGTCTCCTTTGCTGTAAAGGAAACAAAGGTTGTGCTGGGTATTTCCATGGGTAGTTTTATGAGCCTTGTGATAGTCTGACAAGGCTTCTGCACCATGAACGTGAAAAAAACATTCATGAGAACACAACTGATCTCGTTTGTGGCCTTTGGATATATCTATTGTGGGAGCCCAAAGCGTCAAAGTTCACTAGGTTCACTTAACATTTGAGGCTCTCGGATCCGGGTTACTGCAGGGAGAGGGAGGGAGGGGGGGGGTATTAAGACCTCGGGACATTTACGAATCATTACTTTCTTGTCCTGGTCTCTGCTTTGACACATCAGTAAATCATAGTCTTAATTGGTGACGGACTCTTATTTGGGTTTCTTCAAGGGGATGGTGACGTTAAGGATCTAGTATATTTGTGGATCACTATCACATCATTATTAGACTTGGAAGGGTGTGCCGGGGACTTTTTCTAATATCGACGGGAAATTGAGACATCAGAGTATTACTAGCTCATTACAAGGCCACTGGACATAGGTCGGAGGGTGTGGCGGTCACTCGTAAGCAGCGTTGCCAAATTATCGTACTCAGCACATTGCATTTTTGTAGTTTCTGACCGATAACTATAGCAAAAGAGAACGAAACCCATCAATATTTAACAGTTTTAACGCTAACTTTAATTTCCTATCGTTATTTGTGTGGTAACGACAGTCTTGGAGCCTAAAAATTATAAATGCAATGTTCAGTGTGCGACAATTTGGCAACGTTGCTCGTAAGGGTTATCCACACCTGCAAACAATATATCACAGTGTGCGTATTAACAGATCATGTATTAGGCTCGGATGTATGAGATTATACGACATTACTTGAGGGGGTCACCAGGAAGATACTGTGGGTGGTATTCTAAGACGCTCCCTCCTCTCACAACAAATATTTTCAAATGCCACAAAGGTTATTAGAAAGGTTCCCAAGAGTGTTTTTTTCACGTTCATGGTACAGGAGCTTTGTCATATTACCACCGGGGTCATAAATCTACCCATGGAAATACCCACAACTCCTACGAAAGCCTCATCAAATGTGGGTGTGTGAGCCCTGACATGTTTAAGAATATGGCCCTGTGCCCCACCCTTACAACACCCTTGATCTTGTTTGTTTGTTTGTTATGTGTTTAAAGATATTTATTACCTTACCCCTCTGTCCCTCCATTTCTATAATCTACATTCTCTCGCCCCGTTTCTCCTCTCTCATCTTTTTCACTTCCATTTTCTCATCTTCACCTCTGCCTCGTCATCTGTCTCACCTCCACCACGCCGATCATTCGCATCCCTCTCAACCTGTTTAGTCTCTTATGATAATAATAGCGATAATGATTCATAGCGTGACACGCATATGTCTGCTGGCGTAGATAAACACTTTCTTGAAAATGTGACTCTTATTCGGCCTTCTTCAAGGGTGTTTATGCCTCAGTACGTTACCTCGTCATTATCATGCACAGCCACGCCCTGGGAGTCTAATGCTGCTCCCTGCAAACATTACGGCGCAGCATATCACCACAGCATATTCAAGACTCGTTCCTTGGATGTAATTCCCTTATTTGTCTTCTGCAACTCATCTGCGACTCATCACCATGCTTTGCCACGCCCTGGGAGTCGGTTTGAATAGCTTGTATATATTCATGTATGCTCAGTATGTATAAGCTCATTATACTTCGTCTCCTTCCCAACACGCAACTCTTATATGTGACTTTTGCAACGGCCACATCTCATTCCCGAGCGCTGCCACGCCCTAGGAGCCAGTTCGCACTGGTTCCTGCAAACAACACCACGCAACATAGCACATCTTATTTAGCCTCCTTCCTTACATAGTTTTCATATTCGCCCTCTGTAATGGCATCGGCTCATTATCACAGTAGCATCGGTTCATTCCTAAGCTTTGCCACGTCCTGGGAGCTAATTCGTACCCTACAACCTCTTGCGAACAACACGGTGCAATATACCAACGCATCATATTTAGCATTGTCCCTCAGATGTAGTAACTCTCACAGCCAGCTTCCATAACGACATCGGGTCATTATCGCAGCTCCATTCGTATTCGCGTTGCCCTGCCCCAAGATCCGGTTCATACTGCTTCCTGCGGACGGTATGGCAGAGTGAGTGTAGCCAATGTGGCGTGTAAGCCCCGGCGTGTAGCCCATGATTGACATCCAAATATTTCCCGCCGAATGCCCGCCGCCTCACTCCGGTTCGCACTGCTGCTGCTCGATTTCACGATTCTCTGGTGAAGGAGGCGAACCAGTGACTGTACAAAGGATATATAGAAAAACTACCAGCAACAACCAGGATGTAGGGAATAGTCTAAAAAGATAGTTGATCAAAGACTGCCTTCCTTGCATGCGGTGCGAGCGACAGACCGAGGACTGAGCTAAAGATATATATAAGCAAATAATCCCACCAAAAGCTATTTCAGTTAAGAGGATAAGAGGAATTGTTCAAAAATGCAGGCGTTGTTAAAAGCTTGCCTTCGCTATATATGGTACGAGAGACGGAAAGAGGACTAAACAAAATAAATATATATAAAGAACGGAAAGAGGACTAAACAAAATAAATATATATAAAGAACGGAAAGAGGACTAGACAAAATAAATATATATAAAGAACGGAAAGAGGACTAAACAAAATAAATATATATAAAGAACGGAAAGAGGACTAAACAAAATAAATATATATAAAGAACGGAAAGAGGACTAAACAAAATAAATATATATAAAGAACGGAAAGAGGACTAAACAAAATAAATATATATAAAGAACGGAAAGAGGACTAGACAAAATAAATATATATAAAGAACGGAAAGAGGACTAGACAAAATAAATATATATAAAGAACGGAAAGAGGACTAGACAAAATAAATATATATAAAGAGATAATCCAACAACACCTTACTTCAATAAAGGATCGAAGGAAGTCTGGAAATATAGGAGTTATAAAAAAAGTTGCCTTCGCTTCATATGATATAAACAAACACACCAAGAAGTATATAAAGAAAGATATAAACAAATAATGCCCCAAAAACTCTACTGCATTGAAAAAGACATAAGGAATAGACTAGAAACATAGGAGTTGCTAAGAGGCCGCCTTCTTCTTATATGGCATGACAGATGGAACAAAGACTAAACAAAAGAAATATATAAAGAAATAATCCAACAATAAAGAAGATAAAACGAATAACTTAATAATACAGGAGTTGTTGATTGCTCTGCCACTCGTCTACCTGGGCAGCGACGAGTAACCTTGAAATCCCCAACCTGCCCGGCCCGGGCAGGTTGGGGATTCAAATTACTATTTTCTTTATCGGGATGAGTTTTTCTTGTTTCAAACTGGTGCGATGCTGTTTTTAGGAAGGCTGCAGTGAGAGAGAGAGAGAGAAACACTATGGCAGGATATAAGTACGTACTCCTAAACGTATTCGCATCGGCGTCTCAGTTCGCCTGTATGAATAGCCTCTCGTAGAAGTGTCTGAGATTTCCACGGACTGTTTTGTGATCCGCGTCGTTGTTTAACCCGACTTCTGTACCATGAACGGGGAAAATCACCCATGAAAACCCGGTTAAACTTCTCTGGCCTTGGGAAATGGTCGTTATGGTAGCCCGATACGTAAGAATATGGTAGAGTGAGCATGGGGTGCAGGAAGGGCAGACTGACAATGGCGGGATGTGTTTTCAATGTGCTGTGTTAATTACAGGTGGACGGGGCACGAGTTGGATTCGTCAGGTGCTTGACTGTCCGCCTCTCCTCTACGGCGGCTACGACACCACCAGGTAAGTCTATTGTTCCCTATTCACCTGTTATCAGTAAGTAAATGGCACTGGCAGGTAACCTTTTCTTTTCTTCTATTCATGCTGTAGACTATGTAAAGTGTGTATGTCTTGTAACTGGGTCATCAGGGTAGTAAAGGTAAAATATAAAGTTGGGGACATTTCTCTATAGCTGCTCATGGCCTCAGTTCCTATCTCCATCGAACATCAGGGTACTGCATGAACCCAATCAGAGTCACATCAAGCCTCAAGACCATTGGCTGCTGGAGGGGTGTGGGCGGGGCTTATGTGTCCTGGTAGTTCGAACATGTTCATTTCTTCTTATTCGTGATGTAGATTACGTAAATTGTGTATACCTTGCAACAGGGTCATCAGGAATCACATCAAGCTTCAAGACCATCATTCATTGGCTGCTGGACGGGTGTGGGCGGGGCTTATATACGAAGGTAGTTTGAACAGAGTGTAATAACCTCTCAACTCGCCCAGATGTCGTCAGCTGCAGAGGCGCAGTCACCAGGCGCAACCCCAGAGGATGACGGTGCTGGAGATCGTGGAGGAGGAGGAGCCGGGCCGCGTCCAGGTGGTGCATGACGAGCACGCCGGCACCTTCGCCATCAAGGTGCCTCACAAGTTCGACCTCGGCAAGCCCAAGTGTGAAGCCAGCGAGATCTACGTCAGCGAACTGGACATGTGAGTGGTGGCGGAGGTGCTTTGTTTGAGTTTACTCGTTCGTTATGTTTTAGTCGTTCACCTCTTCTGTTTTTGTTTTTTTTCTCTCTGTAGCTATTTATCTCTTATTTCAATTCTTTTACTCATGATCGTTAAGGTTCACTAGTTCATTAAATTTTTCTCTTTCACTTTCGTTTCCTCTATGTAACTTTTTATCTCGTTGCATTATAGTCTTTCAATTCCTTTTTTTTGCTTATAACTATATATTTCGTTGTATCTTAGTCTTCAATTCTTCTGTTTTCTCTATGTAAGTACTCCTTTCGTATCCTAGGCTTTCAATTATTCTGCTCTCACTCAGTAACTTTTTATCTCGTAATACTATAGTCTTCCAATCCTTTTCTTAGATCTATGTAATAATTCATCTCATTGCAGCTTGGTCTTTCACTTCTTTCGTTCACTCTATGGTCGGTATTATAAGACACTCTCGCCTCTCACATCACCTATTTCTAAAGGTCAAAGAGGGGGTCAGTCGGGTTCTAATGTGTTTCTTCAGGTTCATGGTACAGAAGAAGACTCACACTACCACCAGGGTCATAAAACTACCACTGGAAATGCCTATGACTCATACGAAAGCCTTGTCAATTGTGTGTTCTTGGACTGCGATATGTCTTGCAATACGACCTTATATGTTTATCTCCACAGCTGCGTGCCGGCGGAAGACCACGTGATAAAACCCAAGCACAAGGACAGCGGCAAGACGAAGCGCGACCAGCAGAAGCAGAAGGAGGACAAGAAGGAGCCGGTGCTGGTGCTGCAGGTGGGGAGCTACGAGAAGGAGAAGTGCAACCCTGGCGAGATCTGGGTGCCCGAGGTGGCCGCCTGCCTGGACAAGAACCCGCCCCCCCCCATGGAGCCCGAGGACGACGACGCGGACTACTACTGAAAGAGGGGACGAAGGAGGCGATGAGTGGGAGGAGTAATGGCGCAGAGCTTTTATTTTTTGGTACTGGTTGCCCGAGGAGTGGCTGGATGATGATACGGATTACTACTGAAGGAGGGGAAGAAGGAGGCGATGAGTGGAAAGAGTAGTGGCGCAGGACTTGCTTTTTAGTGCTGATCACGTTGCTCTAACCAAGTATTCCTTTTTTTTAAGTGCTGATCACGTTCCTCTAACCCAGTATTCCTTTTTTTTAGTGCTGATCACGTTCCTCTAACCCAGTATTCCTTTTTTTTTTAGTGCTGATCATGTTGCTCTAACCCAGTATTCTTTTTTTCTCTCTCTTTGTCCACATCAAGGAAGGCAGCTCAAGGGCAATGTGTAACCATGAAAAGCCCGCAAAACACTGCCCCTTCAAACACTGCGACGGGAGATGTTAAAAATAGAGCATAATGTACGTTCACGGAGAGTACAATATAAGGAAAGTGCGCACGTATCACTGCTTTTTTTTCACATTGGTTTCCTTTTTTTATGCCCTTGAACTGACTCCTCTACTGTAAAAAAAAAAAAAGTAAAATATATCACTGCGTCACTATAAAAAAAATCCGCCCGTGCCACTACTAGACTAGGGCAGACTCTAAACGCCCTTCAAGACATCTCACCGGCGTTACGACCTTGCACGTAAACCATAACAAATCATAATACCTAATAACCTAACCCGGTGTAGTTTGTTATCTATTGTTCGAGAAAGACTTCCGATGACAAGACTAATAAGCTTAACTGTTACCCTCCCCCTCCCCTGTTCCTCTCTCAGTGTTCAGGTGTTTCTAAAATTACCTGGTGGAGAAGATTTGGATGAAGGGGAGAACAGAAATAGGGAGGGTCTCATTGTGTCGTGTGTGTGTGTGTGTATGTGTGTGTGTGTGTGTGTGTGTGTGTGTGTGTCAGTAACTAGGTGCAATAAAATAAAACTTTCCACTCAATACCTTCTCCCTTTCTCCTTCTCTCCCTCTCCTCCCTCCTCTACTCCCGGGCCACATCCCTCTCCTCCTTCCTTCCTCCCTCCTCCCTCTCCTCCTCTCCTACCATGCCTCATCCAGTTCTCCTTAAATTCCTCCCTTCTCTTCTATCGTGCCTCATCCCTCATCCCTCTCTCCCTCCCTTCCTTTCTCCCTCTCTCCCTCTCCCTCCTCTCCTACAATGCCTCATCCAGTTCTCCCTTCATCCCTCCCTTCTCTTCTTTCGTGCCTCATCCCTCATCCCTCTCTCCCTCCCGTCCTCCACCTGTCTCACCTTCGTCCGGACGTGTAAAGGTGACAGACAGGTATAGAAAGTCGCACCTGTGAGTAATGATGTTGTCTTATTTATTTATTCACCCACGTCTTCGCCTGCCGCACCGTGCCATTCACTTGTTCAACTTCAGAGGATAAATTTTAATATATATTTTTTCGTGTGTCTCCGCGTGTTTTTATGTATATAGATATTCGTAGGTACACTAATAGATTATTCTTATATTTTATAGCTTTACATACTTGTACATACACCCCGAGCCAGTGTTTTTGTATCTCTTCTTTAGTGACGTTAGATTGTGTTAAGTGTGTTTGTATGTGTGATGAGAGTGTCTGCTGAAGTGTGTGACCCACCTCTTCCCTTCCTAGGTGTACCTCTTCCCTCGTCTCTTTGTCTTTACCTTCAGTAAGCCTGGTATGATATATAGTTTGTACCGTCATTTCCTTCCATGTTCTTCGCTCCCTTATTCTTGATGCATATTTTGTAAAGTGTGTGTGAAAATACTGAATAATAGATCCTACAAATGTATGGCCCATCTCACTTAATACTCTTTCATTATTTATTCTTGGCCACAAAAAAAAACTCATTTCTATTACTGAGTGTTAGACAGAACCTACAGAGGGAATAGTACATTTCAATGAGCTTTATTTCTTTGTCATATTTAACTGTTCTTCTTACTACCCCTGCGTATAACCAATTTCACTGAGTACTCTGTCTTTCTACCAACAAAACTCTTCGTTATTATTGTGTGTTAGACAGAACAAACTGAGTGAGTGGTCCATTTCGCTGAATTTTCCCTCTTTTTCAAACTTAAGTGTTCTTTTGTCTCTGCCCTTGTGTGTAACCTGAATGGAAACTTGATCATGCGTATCAAGTGGTCATTTCCCTTACCAGTAGAGTGCCAAAGTTGCGTCTGTGTCCTTGTCTGTGTGTCGTCGTCAATGGATGCCGGAGACGTAAAGAGAGAGCGGGAAGGCAACACGTATGCTGCCAAAATTCTTACTTTTATACAACAGGGATGAAGCTGCGTCTGTGTCTATATCTGTGTCGTCGTTAGTGGATGTCCAAAGTGTAAAGACAGAACGGGAAGGCAACGTGTTTGATGCCAAAATTCTTACTTTTATATAACAGGGTTGAATGTATGTGTTTGTTTGTACAGGGTATATATGTATTTTAAATAAAAACTAAACACTTCCACTCTGTATTGCAATCCCTCACCGAGCGCGGCCTTGCCTGCAGCGGAATTCTACTTGACGTGCAATAAAACCCAACCATTTCCTTATTGCGGTCTCATGTACTGCCAATGCCTGTCTGTCTCATGCTATATGGAATGTAATAAAACCTAAACATGTCCTTATTAACTCCTCCGCAGTGCATTGGTTTGCGTCCCTAAGTACGAATCTGCGAGCCTGGGTTAGAATCTGGCATGGGCAGTGGTTCAGCACAATCAGATGCTCATCCTTCTTTTTGGGATGGTCGATAAATAGGTACCTCTAGAGAAATCTGGAAACCTGGGGATGATAAACTGTGGTAACTCGGATGTCACACTGGCCTTGTGTCGGATGACTGGGTTCTCTCCCACCACAGGGTCAAAGGGAGATGAGCACCGCCGCCACGCGCAGCTATAGCTCATGCTCCCAACTTTACCTTTATTTCCTTATTACAACCCCTCGTTCTACCCGTCCTCCATCCTCCGGCCTCACACAGAAAAAAAGAACTCCTCTATTTATAAATTGCAGTTCTTCGTTAACCAAGTTCCTACCCTCCTCCTACTGATTAAGACACACTCCTGCTACTGCTAAAACAAACAAAGGACACACGTGGATATAAGGGGACTACTACAAGCGGCCAGACGGCCTACTCATGGAAGCTCCTGAGATTTTTTTTTTCTTTTTTTTTCTTTTTTGACATCCCCGCCTATAGTGCCGGTAGGCTTTCTTCAGGGGCCAGATGGTAGGCCCAAGCCCGTCATGGCGCAGGCAGTTTTTATAGCTGCGCCAGTTATGCTTGGCTCATGCTGCCCCCCGGAACTCATTCTTGATTCACTGGGCGGTTTTTTTTAGAGTCCGGGTTGATGGGTGGTCTTCTGGACAGCATGTGCGTAGTCTTAGGCCACTCGGCGGTGACTGAAAAATCCCAGGTGGTAGCATGGGGATTCGAGCCGACGTTGCCCATGGCGTGGTGAATGCGAGCCCAGCACGCTAACCACTCAGCCACCGCCTACCATGAACTTCTTTTCCTATCCATAAAACTATCTTACCGCCATTTTTTTTACAACAAAGGAGGCAGTTCAAGGGCAAAAAAAAAAGAAAACAATAATGAAAAAAAAGCCCGCTAATCACTGCTCCTAAAAAGAGTACAGAGGAGTGGCTGAAAGAGAGATCAATTTCGGGAGGAGAGGTGTCCTGATACTCTCCTCTTGAAAGAGTTCAAGTCGTAGGCAGGAGGAAATACAGATGAAGGAAGATTGTTCCAGAGTTTACCAGCGTGAGGGATGAAAGAGTGAAGATGCTGGTTTAACTCTTGCGTAAGGAATTTGGACAGTAAAGGGATGAGCTTGAGTAGAAAGTCGTGTGTGACGAGGCCGAGGGAGGGGGGAGACATGCAGTTAGCAAGTTCAGAAGAGCAGTCAGCATGAAAATATCGATAGAAGATAGAGAGGCAACATGGCGGTGGAATTTAAGAGGTAGAAGACTATCAGTAAGAGGAGGCTGATAAGACAAAACCTTCATTTCCATTCTGTCAGAAGAGCTGTGTGAGTGGAGCCCCCCACACGTGAGATGCATACTCCATACGAGGGCGGACAAGGCCCCTATAAATGGAAAGCAACTGTGCGGGGGAAAAGAACTGGCGGAGACGATACAAAACACTCAACCTCGAGGAAGCTGATTTAGTGCGAGAAAAGCTGTGAAGTTTCCAGCTGATATTTTGAGCTAGGGATAAACCAAGGATATTTAGTGTTGAAGAAGGTGACAGCTGAGTGTTACTGAAGAATAGGGGATAGGTGTTTGGAAGATTGTGTCGAGTTGATAGTGGAAAAATTGGGTTTTTGAGGCACTGAAGGACACAAGGTTCCTTTTACCCCAATCGGAAATGACAGCAAGGTCTGAGGTTAAGCGTTCTGCAGCCACCAGTCTGGAGTCATGTAATTCCTGTTGAGAGGGTCTTCTGTTGAAAGAAGTTGAATAATGCAGAGTGGAGTCGTCAGCGTATGAGTGGATAGGACAGTTTGTTATTGAGAGAAGATCGTTCATGAATAACAGGAAGAGAGTGGGTGATAGGACAGAGCCCTGTGGAACACCACTGTTAATAGGTTTAGGTGAAGAACAGTGACCGTCTACCACCACAGAGATAAAACGGCCGGAAAGGAAACTGGAGATAAAGGAACAGAGAGAGGGATAGAATCCGAAAGAGGGCAGTTTAGAAAGCAAAGACTGGTGCCAGACTCTATCGAAAGCTTTCGATATGTCTAGCGCAACTGAGAAAGTTTCACCGAAACAGCTAAAAGAGGATGACCAAAAGTCAGTTAAGAGAGCAAGAAGATCGCCAGTAGAGCGCCCCTTGCGGAATCCATACTGGTATTCAGATAGAAGGTCATAAGTGGAAAGGTGCTTTTGAATCTTCCGGTTAAGAATTTATTCAAAAGCTTTAGGTAGACCGGAGAGTAAAACTATAGGGCGGTAGTTTGAAGGATTGGAGCGGTCACCCTTCTTAGGCACAGGCTGTATGAAGGCATACTTCCAGCAGGAAGGAAAGGTAGATGTTGACAGGCAGAGGCGAAAGAGTTTGACCAGGCAGGGTGTCAGCACAGAAGCACAGTTTTTAAGGACAATAGGAGGCACTCCATCAGGTCCATAAGCCTTCTGAGGATTGAGGCCAGAGAGGGCATAGAAAACATCACTCTTAAGAATCTTAATAACAGGCATAAAGGAGTCAGAGGGGGGGATGAGTAGGAGGAATATGCCCAGAATCGTCCAAAGTGGAGTTTTTACAGAATGTTTGAGAAAAGAGTTCAGCCTTAGAGATAGATGAGACAGCGGTGCTGCCGTTAGGGTTAAGGAGAGGAGGGAAAAATGAGGAAGTGAAATTGGAGATGTTTTTGGCTAGATGCCAGAAATCCTGGGAAGAATTAGAAAAAGCAAGGTTTTGACATTTTCTATTTTACAAAAGATGTTTTGGTAAATCGAAGAATAGATTTGGCACGATTCCGGGCAGAAATGTAAAGATCATGGTTAGCGGGAGTTCGAAGGCTCTGGCATCTTTTTTGAGCTGCCTCTCTATCTTTGACAGCACGAGAACAAGCGTGAATAAACCAGGCTATTTAGGAGTAGAAAAAGTACGTGGAATGTATGCTTCCATTCCAGAGACATTTGCAATCACCTCTGTGATGCCCTGGGCTCACACAGAGGGGTCTCGCTCCTGGAAGCAGTAATTATTTCACGGGAAATCGGAAAAGTACATCCTCAGGTCGTCCCACCGAGCTGAAGCAAAATGCCAGAAGCATCGTCTCTTCGGTGGGTCCAGAGGCTGTACAGGAGCGATAGGACAGGATACAGAAATAAGGTTGTGATCGGAGGAGCCCAACGGAGAGAACAGTTTGACAGAGTAAGCAGAAGGGTTCGAGGTAAGGAAGAGGTATGTTGGGAAGGTCTCCAAGACGGTCGGAAATACGTGTAGGGTGCTGAACCAACTGCTTTAGGTCATTGAGGAGAGCAAAGTTGTAGGCTTGTTCACCAGGCTGGTCAGTGAAAGAGGATGAAAGCCAAAGCTGGTGGTGAATATTGAAATCTCCCAAAATGGAGATTTCAGCGAAGGGAGAGTGGGTCAAGATGTGCTCCACTCTAGAGTTCAAGTAGTCAAAGGATTTTACATAGTTAGTAGAGTTAGGTGAGAGATAAACAGCACAGATGTATTTAGTAATAGAATGACAATGAAGTCTTAGCCAGATGGTGGAAAATTCAGAAGAGTCAAGGTCGTGGGCACGAGAGCGAGTGATGTCGATCGTTGCGCACATAGACGCAACATCCAGCTTTGGATTGAAATGTAGGATAGAGATAGTAGGAGGGAACAGAGTAGAGGTTGCTGTCAGTAGCCTCAGAAACCTGTGTTTCGGTGAGGAAGAGAAGGTGAGGTTTAGAGGAGGAGAGATGGTGTTCCACAGAATGAAAATTAGAACGAAGACCGCGAATGTTGCAGAAATTGATAAAAAAAGAGGTTCGAGGAGTTATCAAGACACCTTCCAAGTCGGCAGCCGCAAGGGGAGTCCTCCCTGGGGGAATGTGTGTTCCCCCCCCCCCCAGGCGAGGACTTCGAGGCAGTGTTATTGTGCGCCATTTTGAATTTTGGGAAAAGGTGTGTATGTTGTGTGAATGTACATATATATATATATATATATATATATATATATATATATATATATATATATATATATATATATATATATATATACGATTAGGACACAATACTAGATAGGTAGCAACAAAATTTGAACAAACTTGTCTTTCCCTGCAGGTTCCTCCAGTGTTTCTCCTGGCGGTGGCGGTTCTGGCCGGGGAGGCGCACCGAGGGACGGCAGCACCTTCAGAAGCTTCCTCACAAACCCGAGTGGCATCAAGTGACGGAATTCAAAGAGAAATTAGCTTTGAAAAAATGACAAACGTAATAATTTCGCTCTTGCCTAAAATTACTTCACTCATCGTCAAGCTAACGGAAGGACTGGATGAGGGGCAATGGAAACAGGTGGAGGTGATGGGAAAATTCCTGATACCAATCGTCCGTGCAATAGTGGAGACGGAGGCCAGCGAGGGCGGCATCACACCGAAGGAGGAGGCCTTGCTCAACGATCTGGAGACTTACCTCGGTGCAGTGCTCTCACTACTGTGGGAGAGAGTAAAAGCGTCACGAGCCATTCACAAGACATCTGTAGGTGAACCAATACCAGACTACACTGACACCCTCGACGACACCGAACCTAACCCAAACCACGAACACGACTTCAACATTCCAGTGAGAAAGGACGAAACTCCAAGCAATAATTCAAATCAACGACGCTCTGAGGATTCTGTATCTCTCTCGCCGGTCGTTTTAAAGAGGAAAAGTAAGGATTCTTCGCCATCAAGTGAACGGAGAGATGAGAGAAAAGATTTAGGGCGAAAGTTCTTCTCGTTACCCGCGTGAAACTTTATGGTTTAGCAACACATCAAAAGTATACACACTCGTTTTAAGTACACAAATGTATGTAAACAAAAAATAAAACTACTTCGCCTTTGTATTCTATTATTTATTCATGAATGATTTATTTTTATTTTTATTTTTTCACTGTAAAGGGGGATAATTAAGTCAAAGGATATATTCTCTCTCTCTCTCTCTCTCTCTCTCTCTCTCTCTCTCTCTCTCTCTCTCTCTCTCTCTCTCTCTCTCTCTCTCTCTCTCTCTCTCTCTCTCTCTCTCTCTCTCTCTCTCTCTCTACTTCCGCTCTACAGTAGTTTAGTCAGACCCCACTTGGAATATGCGGTACAGTTTTGGTCTCCCCACCATGCAAAGGACATTGCTAAACTAGGTGTTCAGCGTCGAGCAACAAAAATGATCCCTTCCTTGCGCAACAAATCCTACGAAGAAAGGCTTTCCACCCTTAACATGTTCTCTCTTGAGAAACGTCGCCTCCGAGGGAAACTGATCGAATGTTTTAAAATACTTAATGGTTTCACGAATGTAGACAGAACAAAATTGTTTATGATCGATGACACTTTGCGAACGAGGAACAATGACACAAAACTCAAATGTAGACAAGTAAATTCAGACTGCACCAAATTTTTCTTCACCAACGTTGTAGTGCGAGATTGGAATAAGCTCCCACCATCAGTGGTCCAGTGTAACACAATTGACTCCTTTAAAAACAAGCTCGACCGTCACTTCCTTGAACTTAATATTAACTAGAGTAGAAAAGTAACGTTTTGGAGCCATCTGATTAATGTAAAATCACTTAGGTTTAAGGACAGACCACCTAGTCTGGACCATGGGGTCTGTGTGGTCTGATTTTCTATGTAAATCTATGTAAATCTCTCTCTCTCTCTCTCTCTCTCTCTCTCTCTCTCTCTCTCTCTCTCTCTCTCTCTCTCTCTCTCTCTCTCTCTCTCTCTCTCTCTCTCTCTCTCTCTCTCTCTCTCTCTCTCTCTCTCTCTCTCTCTCTCTCTCTCTCTCTTTATTTTTTACATCTTACATATTGCAAATGAGTACATATATGTCGATGAGCGGGGGCTGGGGTCTCTCTCTCTCTCTCTCTCTCTCTCTCTCTCTCTCTCTCTCTCTCTCTCTCTCTCTCTCTCTCTCTCTCTCTCTCTCTCTCTCTCTCTCTCTCTCTCTCTCTCTCTCTCTCTCTCTCTCTCTCTCTCTCTCTCTCTCTCTCTCTCTCTCAACCAAACACTTTAATTAAACACTCCACGTATAGCCGAGGTTGACGTTCACGGACTAAGCTGGTAACAGGCCTCGATCGATTCAGTTTCACGGGCACTAAGAAATACCTCCAAGAAACAAAAATAACCTTCAATTTAGGAGAAGACATTTTCCAAACATCGTTCAGGACAGTCTTCAATTGGTTCAGAAATCGCCGTTGCAAAAGCAGAGCCTCCGACCCAACGTCATCATCATCATCATCAGCATCCATTGACACCGCGTGAATGAATGACGTACTTGTAGGAGAGGCAGATTTACATAGATTTACATAGAAAATCAGACCACACAGACCCCATGGTCCAGACTTGGTGGTCTGTCCTTAAACCTAAGTGATTTTACATTAATCAGAAGACTCCAAAACGTTGCATTTCTACTCTAGTTAATATTACGTTGAAGGAAGTGACGGTCGAGCTTTTTTTTGAAGGAGTCAGTCGTGTTGCACTGGACCACTGATGGTGGAAGCTTATTCCATTCTCGCATTACAACGTTGGTGAAGAAAAATTTGGTGCAGTCTGAATTTACTTGTCTACATCTGAGTTTTACGCCATTGTTCCTCGTGCGCAAAGTGTCATCGATCAGAAACAATGTTAATCTGTCTATATTCGTGAAACCATTAAGTATTTTAAAACATTCGATCAGTTTTCCTCGGAGGCGACGTTTCTCAAGAGAGAACATGTTAAGGGTAGAAAGCCTTTCTTCGTAGGATTTGTTGCGCAAGGAAGGGATCATTTTCGTTGCCCGACGCTTCATGAACACCTTCTAATTTAGCAATATCCTTTGCATGGTGGGGAGACCAAAACTGTACCGCATATTCCAAGTGGGGTCTGACTAAACTGTTGTAGAGCGGGAGTATTACATCTTTATTCTTGAATAAAAAGTTTCTTTTAATGAAGCCCAACATTCTGTTCGCTTTATTTGCTGCATCGATGCATTGCTGTGAGAATTTGAGGTTTGACGCGATTTTGACCCCCAAGTCCTTGACGCATTGAACGCTTTTGAGTTTAACGCCGCGCATTTCGTAATCGAACTTCTTATTCCTCGTTCCAACTTGAAGGACCTGGCACTTGTCTACGTTAAAGGGCATCTCCCATCTATCCGACCAAGCTGAAATTTTGTGCAAATCCTCTTGGAGGCTTTGCCTGTCTTCGTCAGTGAGAACCGAGTTACCAATCTTTGTGTCGTCTGCAAATTTACTGATGCGGTTATTGAGTCCAACATCCACGTCGTTGATATAAATAATGAAGAGCACTGGGCCAAGAACCGAGCCCTGAGGGACGCCACTAGTGACCGGCGCCCACTCTGAGTTAAATCCGTCAATCACTACTCTTTGTTGTCTGTTGCTCAACCAATTCGCGATCCATTGGTTTACTTGACCGTCAATACCTATTTGCTTTAATTTGTAAAGTAATTTATGATGCGGGACTTTATCAAACGCTTTCTGGAAATCAAGATAGACTACGTCCAGTGATTTGGTTACGTCATAAATAGTGAAGAGGTCGTTATAAAAGGTTAATAGGTTTGATAGGCAGGATCTTTTGTTTCGGAAACCATGTTGTGAGTCCCCAATTAATGAGTGGCTTTCAAGGTAATTCACAATTTTGTCTCTAATTATGCCCTCAAGTAGCTTACCTACAACCGAAGTTAGACTAATGGGCCTGTAATTACCTGGTACTTTTTTGTCTCCTTTCTTAAAAATCGGTGTCACGTTAGCCTTTTTCCAATCTGAAGGGACGATGCCTTGTTGCAAGGACATATTGAATACGGTTGTGAGGGAGGAGAGTATTTCGCTCTTTGTTTCTTTCAGCAGAGTTGGATATACTTTGTCAGGTCCAGGACTTCTATTTGTTTTAAGTGATTTGAGGGCTTTGAGGACTTCATCGGGTTTTATTTCAAAGTTAGACAATGCATGCTCGGGATTTACATTAGTACTGGTGTTGGTGGTGGTGGCGGGAGGACTGTTAGTATTAAACACCGAGAAAAAGTAATTGTTTAATAGGTTTGCAATGTGTTGGCTGTCAGTCACTAGTGCACCGTCGCTGTTTGTTAAAGGTCCAATTCCACTTCTGATCGCCTTCCTGTTGTTTATGTAACTGAAGAAGGATTTCGGATTATTTTTACAGTTGGCTGCAATATTTTCTTCATATCTACGCTTTGCCTGATGCACTAATCTGTTTACTCGTCGCCTGGCATCATTGTAAAGTCTAATGTTTTCGGGCGTGCTTTGCTCTTTCTTTAACCTGTAAGACAATTTTCTCTCCGAGCGGAGCGGAGTTAGTGGCAGGAGTAGTGATGGTAATAGGCAGAGAGGAGTGGGCTAGAAAGAGTTCCTCGCGTAGTGCTGGAAAAAGGGCACAAATGTCTGAATAAGGGAAGATAAGTGACTATTTCAATTTAGAAAATAACATAACACTAAAATTTAAGGAAGGCAGTGAATAAGGAGGAACGAGAGAGGAGGACATAGGAAGCGATACAAAGCGTTACAGGTTAAAAGAAGAAGAAGGAGGAGAGAAAGGACGGAGATGATGAGGTATACGTGGCACTGATGGGAAATGCAGAGCTGGGCGCGTTACTGGATATCGGGTAGTCCGGTACCGCTCCTCCGCACCTCGAAACACATATTATAGTCCGTACCTGTACTTCCGCGCCTAAAATTTTTTCACTG
Organism: Eriocheir sinensis; assembly: GCF_024679095.1. Taxonomy (NCBI): domain Eukaryota; kingdom Metazoa; phylum Arthropoda; class Malacostraca; order Decapoda; family Varunidae; genus Eriocheir; species Eriocheir sinensis. Next base: position 98,180 of record NW_026112166.1, on the reverse strand, counting down.
GTTCCGGTACCGCACCTCCGCACCTCCGGTACCGTACCCAAAACTATTAAAGCGCGCCTGAAAAATCTAGTCCGTACCTTAAAAAAAAGAAATACAAGGCAAGGTCATCAGTTACTCATGCAAGAGCGTACGTCATCAGTGACGTCACCGTCATACCTTGTGCTTTTAAATTTAAATCTTGTCTAAATTTAAATTATCATGTTTTAAATCTGTGAGACTGTTGCCATACCTTCACCATACGCCAGTTCACTGCTCTGATAATGATAGCTATGAAGTCCTTTTTCTTCCAATATAAAGGTTGATACGCAGTAATTAAAAGTGGTAATGTAAGCGACATTGTTTTGATAATGTGACCGTTTCTTTCATTCCCAGTTTTGTACAATATGGCAACAGGACACGTGTGTCTCGACGTAAGGAAACCAACACCTTGGGTTCTTGCTATCCGTGCACGTGGTGTTGTCATTGATGACGCACTTCCTTTAAGACGGACGACAAACGGTATATTTTGAACCGGGCCGTAAATCTGAATGAGTGACGTCACTCAAGTGGCGGGAAAACATGCCCTGCAGCACAGACCGCGTAAACGACCGGGGGCGGGATTCATCAAACCATTTACCGGACCTCTGTCTGGTAAGTCTCGCGGTATCTCCGCCCACCCGGTAAATCGGCATTCATCAACCACTTACCGGAGCCGTGGTAAGGCCAAAAGTTACCGCGGCTCCGAGCACCCGTAACTGAGTTACCGCAGGCGTGGTAAGTGGGTAGACACTGCCGCGGCTCATGTTCGGAGGCGATTTTGAGCCTATGCATTTTTTACCTCGTAACGTGTCCTACACCATCAGAAGCAGAAAAGCATGCAGATTTAGGATCTGGGCTTATATAAGCGATGTGACGAAAACCAGCTGAGTACGAAGGAGTTGAAGAGAAATAAATGCAAGAAAATGTTTACTCCCTATTCATTTAACTTTGATTTTCGTATGTGTATTTACACATTATTGTTACAATTTTATGCTAGTGTGATGCAGAATTTTCTCAGGAAGATGATGGTGGTTTCCATTTTTCTCAAAAATGAATGTTGGGGTCAGGAAACGGGGTGGGAGTGAGGTGTGTGAAGTCGTCGGTTTGGGATGAACTGGGCAGACCCGTGCATGGCCTCAGGCGGCTTCACTTGCAGGCCGCACTCTATAGTATGTAAGTCTGTGGAACTGTCCACCCACATGACTTTTCCCTACTTGTTAAAACACTGCAGAGGGAATAGTGTTCTGTCTGTGACAGTCACCTCCCGTCTCAAGTCTCCAATATTCTTGCTGTGGAGTTTAATGTCGTAAAATTTTGCTCTGACCTCCTCCACACTACTCACGAAGCCACTCGATCTCGCCATTCACCTCAGCAGCCACAGCTTCCCACGCCCACACCCATTGCTTGGCTGCACCAGTGAAGCGTGATGACAATGGCCCCCTAGACAATTTTGGTTGCGAGGGGTGAGTATGGGCAAACATTAGAATAATACCCAATCTTGTGATAGCGAGGCACGCAGCTGGCATTGGCGACGGAAAACTATGAAGGTAACATACAAAAATGTTCAGAATATTGCTAGGCTACATAAGCGAGTATATTTTTATTTCAAGGATAAATATACAAGTAACGTGCATTCATTCGTAAAAAACGCATCTAATTGAGGGATCACCACGCTAATTATTTGTTTTAAGGCAGTGTTTACGCCTGTACAATACACATGTCTTGATTTTGAAGTCTGCGTATTAGTAAACAAACGACACGTGAAAGCTGAAATACAGCATCAAAGGTCGCACGTGATTGGCTGTCCAGCCCAACCAATCGTTGCTAGGGTGCGAGTTACCGGAGCGTTACCATGCCGTTGATGAATCCCGTGTTTGAAAGATGCCGCAGCTCTGGTAGCGCTCCGGCAAATGTGAGAGATACCGGAGGCGTGGTTGGTAAGATTGATGAATCCGGGCTCGGAAGTATTACTGCAGAGCGCGGACTGTTTGTCGTTTTCATTTTTTTTATCCTTGAAAACCTCAGGTGCGGAGGTACGGACTTAAAATACTGCCGTTCCGCACCTGTTACTTCCGCACTTTTGAAAAACTTTCCGCACTTCGGACCTCCGCACCTCGTTTAAAGGTCCGCAGGTCCGGAGGAGCGGAGGTGCGGACAGAGGTACGGAAGTGCCCAGCTCTGGGGAAATGGGAGGATTGCAAGAACGGAGAGGGAATGGCTGGATGCTGTTGCTGGGATAAATGTTGAAGCAAATGGGAGAATTATAGTAACCATGAAAAGTGTTCTGGAAAAGATGTAGTGTGTAAGAAATAAGGAATAGGATGATTTGTAATGGAGACTGCTTGTTTTGTTTTATTTTTACAGGTTGTGCCGATACGAAGGCTGACTCTCGAACGGGTCACATGTCTACATAACGTTGCCAGATTGTCGTACTCTGCCTCATGTTTTCCAATTTCCGACCCAAAAACTGCATTCATTACCCAAATAACTGCCTTTATATATAGTTATCGTTTAAATGGTTAATTATTGTTTCTTGGCTGCAGTTATGGGCCAGAAACAGGTATATACATGGCTCTGAGTACGATAATCCGGCCTGTACAGCAAGAGCAAGAGCAAGAGCGGCTGGGATTGAGTGAAGCAAATGATAGAATTATAGAAGCCATGAATAGTGTTCTGGTAAATATGTGGTGTGCAAAAAATAGGGAATTGGAAGATTTGTAATGGATACTGCTTGTTTTGTTTTATTTATACAAGCCGATATGAAGGCTGACTCTCCAACGGGTCACATATCTACATAACGTTGCCAGATTGTCGTACTCTGCCTCATGTTTTCCAATTTCCGACCCAAAAACTGCATTCATTACCCAAATAACTGCCCTCATGTATAGTTATCGTTTAAACGGTTAATTATTGTTTCTTGGCTGCAGTTATGGGCCAGAAACAGGTATATACGCGGCTCTGAGTACGATAATCCGGCCTGTACAGCAAGAGCAAGAGCAAGAGCGGCCGATATGAAGGCTGACTCTCCAACGGGTCACATGTCTACATAACGTTGCCAGATTGTCGTACTCTGCCTCATGTTTTCCAATTTCCGACCCAAAAACTGCATTCATTACCCAAATAACTGCCTTTATATATAGTTATCGTTTAAATGGTTAATTACTGGTGTTTCTTGGCTGCAGTTATGGGCCAGAAACAGGTATATACGCGGCTCTGAGTACGATAATCCGGCCTGTACAGCAAGAGCAAGAGCAAGAGCGGCCCATGTAAACATTGCCCCACACTCCCTCGATTTGGTACACGGAGAAGATTAACCGGGTCTCCAAGGCTGTGTTTTCCATTCAAGGTGCAGACGTCGTGGAAAACTGCACTGTGGTCACTAAACAGTCCACGAAAAGCCCAGCGACTCCTGCGAGAGGCTTTCCGGACGGCAAACTGAGGTGACAACCCGCTCAGGAGGTCAGCGCCCCCCCCTATAGAAGAAAAAGGAAAACTGAACAAAACTGAAAGACAACAACAGTCCAGTCCAGTAGTAGGCGTGGGATTGCCTTTGTAACAGTTCCCACTTATGTCTTGATTGTTGATTGGCGTTCTTGTCTTTTGGTTTTGTTCAGTTTTCTTTTTTTCTTTCGTTCCATATTGTCGTGGTATAGTTTTTTCTGTCAACTTCTTCCAGAGTTAATGGTTGAAACTCGGATAATATTCAGGAGGCTCTCTCTACCGCCGTTAATACTCACGTTTTCTGCATTATTTCTGTATCAGTATATAGTGTAGACCCTGTTCACTTCCGGAAACCATAAAAAATATGAAAAATAAATACATAAAAAAAAAATTATTCCTGGACCCCGAGAGACATACACCCTCCCTTTATCACATACCGCGCATGACTGATTGTCGCAGAAGCAGTGCCACGGCCTTGGGCTGGTTAGGTTAGGTTAGGTTAGGTTAGGTTAGGTTAGGTTAGGTTAGGTTAGGATAGGTTAGGTTAGGATAGGTTAGGTTAGGTTAGGTTAGGATAGGTTAGGATAGGTTAGGTTAGGATAGGTTAGGTTAGGTTAGGTTAGGATAGGTTAGGTTAGGATAGGTTAGGTTAGGTTAGGTTAGGTTAGGATTGGGTTAGGTTGTAAGCAAACTATTTTTTCTGGGTAATTTGTGGTGTTTTTCATGTGGAGATGGTTTTTCCGTAAATATTAGGATTGTGACTTGATCAAGAAAATTGAAATAGCCCCTTTCCTAATAGTTTCCGGAAAAAAAGACTATCTCCACTTGAAAAAGCACCACATTTTACCTAGAAAAAAATAGTTTGTGCCTGGAAATTCGAGAGCCCACATCTCCTGAATTATTACCTGAAACTCTAGTATATTGGCTATTAAGTAGTAGTTTTCTTTTTTCTTCTGTTCCATATTGTCGTGATATAGTTTTTTCTGTCCTCAACTTCTTCCAGAGTTAATGGTTGAAACACTAGTATATCGGCTATTAAGTAGTCTCTGTTTTGGTTGTCTGTGTTCTGTATAAGTTTTGGTTTCGTCTTATTTCTGTATATTCTTCACCGTCCAGCAGAAAATGTTCTAATGTTTCTTCTTCTGCTCCACAGCACGGACACTCCTCACTCTTCCTCTGAAACCCCAATCAACAATCAAGAATAAGACATAAGTGGGAGCCATTACCAAGGCAATCCCACGCCTACTACTGGACTGGACTGGACTTACCGGGAACGTAAAAACACCCAAGAAGAAGAAAATTGTCCCGTGTTAAGTGTACCCAAACAATCTATTATTTACTTCAGCAAACGAAGGTCATCCAGATCGCATTGAGAGTGGCCGCGGGACATGGTAAGGTACTATTTTTAGGCGAGTTATCAAATTCAAAATATATCGTCACCCTCGTAAAATAATTGCCCAAGTCATATTTCAGTGATTTTCAGGTTTTTGTTTACATCAATCTTTCAGGACAATTTACGGTGTCACCCAACCAATGATTTTTTCACGTGGTTTTTGTTTTTCTGGTGATAGATTTTTATTTATTTATTTATTTTTTTTTTTATAACAAAGGAGGCAGCTCAAGGGCACAAAAAAACAATAATAAAAAAAAAACCCTGCTAATCGCTGCTCCCATAAAAGAATCAGAAGAGGTGGCCAAAAGCAAGGTCAAATTCAGGAGGAGAGGTGTCCTGATACCCTCCTCTTGAAAGTGAATTGACCTTTTTATTCCTGCGTAAATCTTAAGCCACATAAGATACTGACTGTTCTTGACTTAGGGGGTTTGTTTACGGAGGTGACGATATGGTATAACACGTCTTACGCAAACCTCACTCCTGTGGTTGACACTTTTTATGATTGATCTCAGCGTGCTCCTCGTCACATCTTACCAGTACTGTTTCTCACTAAATGCTTCGTGAATATGGAGAGTCGGTACGCGCCTCCAGTATTCCCCCCACGAGAATAATAATCTTTCCAAGGTCTTACATACTGTTGTACTACTCTAGTTTTATACTGCATCTACAAGGGATGATGAGAGATAACAGATATTACTCCTCTCCACTCCTCTCCACAAACTTAAAACACCTGGTAGTGGGGAGAGCCATGAAGACCAGGGAAATTGTGGGGTAAAAACAGGTATGTATTGCAATGATACTCTACCTGAAATGAAGCTTTTTTATGCTCTACTTAAGGCGAAAATATGTCTTTTTCTAAATAAATCCCCCGATGACGGCACTCTGAGGCAGCACCATTTTGATAGGGGCCAATAAGTGATTGTATCTGTGTGGGGCGCTGTTTTGGCCCGCCAGTAGTGAAGGGGTTAACATCTAATCTCTGGAGAGGCACCCGAGAAGCACTACCATAACAAGGATGTACTGTTTAGGTTTCAGCCTTGCAGACAATACAGAAAAGACACAGCCAACCATGTGATCGGAAAATTTCCCTGCATTATATGAATATTAATTTTATCATCTATTTTTAGTACTATTATTTTTCATTGTTCTTTATTTACACAATTATTCTTTTCTGTTATTATTTTCAGATTGGTTCAAAATGTTGGGGCTTCGTTGTGTTGTTTGCCGTCTGCGTGGAAGGTGTCACTCAGGAAAAGCTAAATGGTAAGTTACAAGAACGTTTTCCTATGTGCATGTGACCCTGATTTTTTAATTTATTTATTTATTTATTTATTTATTTTTTACGTCGTGGCCTATTGCACCAGTAGGCTTCTTCCCGGTGGATCCTGATGGTCGGCCCAAGGCTTCTTCCCGGTGGGGCCTGATGGTCGGCCCAGCCCATTCTGGCGCAGGCGAGTGTTTATAGTGGCGCCATCTTGCATTGGCTCATGCTGCCCTCCCGGAGCTCATCTTTAATCCTAGAATCTAGAGTCCGGGTTGATGGGTGGTCTTCTGGACAGCATGTGGGTAGTTTTAAGCCACTCGGCGGCGGCTGAAAAATCCCAGCTTGGTGGCACCGGGCGGGGATTGAACTCGTGTCTTCCTGAACGCGGCGCCATCACACTATCCATTCAGCCACCGAGGGTTAAGAGAAAGACACTCCCAGGGTTTATAATCTATCAATGATCAATGCCCTTCAGTGCACATATAGTCATAAAAGTCATAAAAGTCTCCTAACTACAGAACATGAATCATTTATATTCCCTTAAAAAATTCTTTATTTGCTCTACATGTTCAGTTGTAATTGGAAGACTGATACATTGGCAAGGCATTTTCATTGAGGATGCTGAGAAGATTAACCCGGTAGCTGCTGGGGTCATGTTACTTAGGTTAGGTTAGGTTAAAGGCCCCTCTAAGTAAAATATTGAGGAAGAATCATCACTCACGCAAACCATTTCATAATATATATCAACGCATTTGTGATCAGTTTATGCATCATCTGTTTTTGGGGCTTATATCATGGCAAAAATTTGGCCCGTCGCTGCTACACGGTAAAGCCACAAATTTGGCCCGTCGCTGCTACACGATAAAGCCACAAATTTGGCCCATCGCTGCTACACGGTAAAGCCACAAATTTGGCCCGTCACTGCTACACGGTAAAGCCACAAATTTGGCCTGTTGCTGCTACACGGTAAAGCCACAAATTTGGCCCGTCGCTGCTACACAGTAAAGCCACAAATTTGGCCCATCGCTGCTACACGGTAAAGCCACAAATTTGGCCCGTCCCTGCTACATGGTAAAGCCGCAAATTTGACCCGTCGCTGCTACACGGTAAAGCCACAAATCTGGCCCGTCACTGCTACCAGGTTAACAATCTTGGTAGGTTATAAAGTCTTCAATGTGTAAATCACAAAAAAGTGTTTGCAAAAATGGAGGTCATCTTCAATATTTTTGCAAAAGAGTGAAAAAAAAAATTCTTGAGAAAAATATTGCAAGATTCACTCAAAACTAGTGGATGATACATATATAGAAGATGATAGTGGATGATACATGTATAGAAGATGATAGTGGATGATACATATATAGAAGATGATAGTGGATGATACAGATATAGAAGCCTCAGGGTGTTTTGAAATCCTAGCAAACCCTTATCATCATCATCATCATCATCATTGTTTAACCTCCATGTATTCCCTATGGTGGTGGGGTTGGACGGGACATAAGCCTCCTCCACCATTGCCAGTCCACAGCCATTTCTTCCGTGACGGTCAGCCTCCTCATATCTTCCTCCTCCACCTTTCTCCACATCTTCCTTGGCCTTCCTGCTGGTCGTCTGCCCTCTGCCTCAAAGTTCAGTGCACGTCTCAGGATGTGTTCTCTTAACTTAACTGAATATACCTTTGATTGCAGGTTCCAGTCTAACCCCAACTAGTGTTATGAAAACAGCCGTAGATGGGCTCCTCGGCCGTCTTCTTCACGAGAGGAGTAGAGAATTTATAGTGGAGATAAGAAGAGGAACAGAAAGTGATTATTTTAAGGTAAGAAGAAGCTGCAGAAATTTTCCCAGTATTGATTTACACCAGGTATTCTCTATATGCCAGGGTTATGTTCTGCAAAAAGCTCGCATAATGTAAATTCGTATATACCAAACCTATCATCCCCGTTTTCAAACCCTCTAACTATTTACTCCGGCAAATGTGTATGGTTTAATCCCTCCCAATTTCCTTATTCTTCAGCTTTCATAACTAACTTCATATACTGTTTCATTAACTTTCTTCTGGTGCACAGTGGACGGTACTTGTTATACATTCTCCCGGCAAGCTTCACTGGATCACCTGGGGGAGAAATACCTGAGTAATTTGAACTAATGCCCAAAAATTTTATGTACACCAGGTATTTGTTATATGTGAGGGTTATGTTCTGCAAAAAGCTCGCATAATGTGAATTCATATATATCGAACCCATCATCCCCATTTTCAAACCCTCTAACTATTTACTCCGGCAAATGTGTATGGTTTAATCCCTCCCAATTTCCTTATTCTTCAGCTTTCATAACTAACTTCATATACTGTCATTAGCTTTCTTTTCGTGAACAGTGGACGATACTTTCTATACATTCTCACGGCAAGCTTCACTGGATCACCTGGGGGAGAAATACCTGAGTAATTTGAGCTAATGCCCCAAAATTTTATGTACACCAGGTATTCTCTATATGCCAGGGTTATGTTCTGCAAAAAGCTCGCATAATGTGAATTCATATATATCGAACCTACCATCCCATTAATCATAGGGGGTTATGTTCCACGACACGTTTTCAAACCCTCTATTTATTCCGGCACCGTTTCACAATAATAAAGCACAAAAGCAACAATAAACCACATTAGTACAGACGTAAGCTGATAATTAGCTACCTGAGGATTAACTTTAGGATCAGACGGAGGAAGAGGTTGATTATAGGCGAGGAAAGTGCGGAAAAACACTTGCACCCGCTGCCGCACCATACCTCACCAACCAGTAACACCAGCGCCGATACTCGCATAATAGCAAAGTTTTCTCGCATAAAACAAATACTTGGCACATTTAGGTTAGTCACATATGAGCGAATTCACGTATATCAAACTCTATATCGAAAACCCAGTGTATAATGCATCACAGAGCTTCAACTGTAAAACCTCCTAATCGTTTTATCCTTCAATAGATACAAATGGTTCAGAGAGACGGATAAGACCTTCACTGGTATCAACATTTTTAGTTTGATACCAGAAGAAGAGTGGGCCGACCAGACGACATTTGTGGTTCTCTTCAGGACTCCTCAGATGGGGACTTTAAGGCAGTTCTTTTTTGCCGGAATAAGTTCAGATAAATTTTGAGGAAATGGTGTGTTGCATGTATGTAATATTGTATCGGAAGTAAGAGAATTTGACTTTAGAGGGCATGCTGAACTACTCTGGTGTCAAGGGGCTATCACACTGGGCAAATTTTCCGTGGATCTTCAGTCAAACCACGATTTCCGCTGGCGTGGTTCTCATATTTCCGAGGTTTTCTGGCGTGTCCACGATCTTCCAAAGCTACGGTAGATTTCACTGAAGGACGATGTTATTACTCACCATCATCATCATCAGCAATAACGACAAACAATTGAGAACCACACCAGCGGAAATCGTGGTTTGACTGAAGATCCACGGAACAGCCCCTTTAGTGAGACAATAGGGAAATGGAGAGCCAGGACATGGGAGGGTCACTGACAGGCTTGCATACCCCCCTTGCCTCCTGTATATGCCTCTCCAGAAGTGGCTTATCCCCATAGCCTATAGTGCTGGTAGGATTGCTTGAGGGGCCTGGATGGTATTCGGCCCTAGCCCAAGTGTTTATAGTGGCGCCATCTTCTCTTGGCTTATGCTGCCCCCCGGAACTCCTTGATTCACTTGGACGGTTTCCGCTAGAGTCCGGGTTGATGGGTGGTCTTCAGGACAGCATGTGGGTAGTTTTAAGCCACTCGGCGGTGACTGAAAAATCCCAGGTGGTAGCGTGGGGAATGTGGGCCCAGCACGCTACCACTCAGCCACCGCCTACCCAACCCAAGTGTCTACCTACCTACTCTCTGTTCCTTATATATAACACTTATTTTATTCTGCTGTCCATTGCTCCCCCCAAAAATAAAATTCCTTTTCCTCCATTGGCATTTTCTTCTTTATCCAGTTTTGCTTCCTCCATTAATTCCTTTATTAAAATTTTGTCTCCTCATTCATTCTCTTTTTTATATTTACACTTTTTTTTACTCCTTGGTGTGTGTCCTCGAAATGAATATTAGGGTCGTATTACTAAATGTTTCGTCGCCCAAGTTCACATATTTGACAAGACTTTCGTAGGAGTTGTGGGCATTTCCAGGGGTAGTTTTATGACCCTGGTGGTAGTTTGACCCTTCCTCTGTACCGTGAACCTAAGGAAACACACATTTGACAAGGCTTTCCTAGGAGTTGTGAGCATTTCCAGGGGCAGTTTTATGACCCTGGTGGTAGTTTGACTCTTCTTCTGTACCGTGAACCTGAAGAAACACTCATTAGAACTCGACTGACCCCCTCTTTGACCTTTAGAAATAGTTGAAGTTAGAAGCGAAAGTGTCTTATATACGAACATAACATTTTGGCGCCCAAGAACACATATTTGACAAGGCTTTCGTTGGAGTTGTGAGCATTTCCAGGAGTAGTTTTATGACCCTGGTGGTAGTGTGACCCTTCCTCTGTACCGTGAACCTGAAGAAACACTCATTAGAACCCGACTGACCCCCTCTTTGACCTTTAGAAATAGTTGATGTTAGAACCGAAAGTGTCTTATGATACGAACCTAACATTTTGGCGCCCAAGAACACATATTTGACAAGGCTTTCGTTGGAGTTGTGGGCGTTTCCAGGGGCAGTTTTATGACCCTGGTGGTAGTTTGACCCTTCCCCTGTACCATGAACCTAAAGAAACACTCATTAGAACTTGACTGACCCCCTCTTTGACCTTTACAAATAGTTGATGTTAGAAGTGAAAGTGTCTTATATACGAACCTAACATTTTGGCGCCCAAGAACACATATTTGACAAGGCTTTCGTAGGAGTTGTGAGCATTTCCAGGGGTAGTTTTATGACCCTGGTGGTAGTTTGACCCTTCCTCTGTACCGTGAACCTGAAGAAACACTCATTAGAACCCGACTGACCCCCTCTCTGACCTTTAGAAATAGCTGATGTGAGAACCAAAAGTATCTCATAATATCAACCTTAATTTTCATATGTTTGTGTAGTCTAATATCAAGTCTTCAAGTATATTCAATAAAATACACTCACCTCCTTGTTGCAGGGGGCTTCGTGGTGCAGTGGTTAGCACGCTCGGCTCACAATCGAGAGAGCCTGGGTTCGATTCCCGGGCGGAGTGGAAAAATTTGAGCGGCTTTTCCGATACCCTACGCCCCTGTCCACCCAGCAGTGAATGGGTACCAGGTATTAATCGGGGGTTGTGTCCCGTCTCCTGGGGTCTGTTCCCTTCTATAATACCTTCCCCTTCTGTCTCCCTCCGGCATATGACCACAGATGTTGCGCCGAGTAAACCAAACTCTCTTTTTCCTCCTTGTTGCAGGTTATTGGGGAAGGCGTTGCGGGCCAGCCAGTACGAGTGTGGGCTGGAAGTGGTGTTTCTGCGGCCCAGGGTGTGATGACCTTTCTGAAGTATATGTGTCATGCCTCGGTCTCATGGGAGGCTGATCTCTTGGGAAGGTTACCAGCTGTCTGGCCAAAAGGGATCATTGAAAAGCAGATCTTACACAGGTATTCATATGATTTTTTTTCTTAATTTATATATTTTTTGTTTTTTTACTTTCTGCCTCTAGTTTTGCCTGTTTTACTTCTTCATTTTCTTCTTCTTCTTCTTCTTCCTCTTCCGTGAGATTTGCTTAACCCAGTAGCAGCGACGGGCCAAATTTGTGGCTTTGCCGTGTAACAGTGACGGGCCAAATTTGTGGCTTTACCGTGTAGCAGTGACGGGCCAAATTTGTGGCTTTACCGTGTAGCAGTGACGGGCCAAATTTGTGGCTTTGCCGTGTAGCAGCGACGGGACAAATTTGTGGCTTTACCGTGTAGCAGCGACGGGCCAAATTTGTGGCTTTACCGTGTAGCAGCGACGGGCCAAATTTGTGGCTTTACCGTGTAGCAGCGACGGGCCAAATTTGTGGCTTTACCGTGTAGCAGATAAGGGCCAAATTTGTGGCTTTTACCGTAGTAAGCAACGGGCCAAATTTGTGGCTTTACCGTGTAGCAGCGATGGGCCAAATTTGTGGCTTTACCGTGTAGCAGCGACAGGACAAATTTGTGCCATGATATAAACCCCCCAAAATAGATGATACATAATCTGATCACAAATGCTTTGATATATATTATGAAATGGTTTGTGTGAGGGGTGATTTTTTCTCATTTTTCTCGCTTAGAGGGACCATTAAGAAACATGATCCCCGCTGCTACTGGGTTAATAAAAGTGATATTGATAGGGTTTTGGTTGTTAAAAGAGCCAGACAGGACACATAGCAATGGACTTCAGTTAAATTCAGATTCAACAAAGACATAGGCAAGAATCAGATTACCAATAGAGTCATGGATGAGTGGAACAGACTTGGCAGTCATGTAGTGAGTGCCAATACCATAAGGATATTCAAGAAGAGGTTGGATAAAGTCATGGATAGTGCGGTAAGGTGAATCAAATATCCCCTTCATTAAAGCCCTTCATTCATTTATAAACTTTGATCAGGTCTCCCCGTAACCTTCGCCTTCCTAGAGAATGCAGATTTGACCCGGTAGCAGCGGGGACCATGTTTCTTAATGGTCCCTCTAAGCGAGAAAAATGAGAAAAAATCACCCCTCACACAAACCATTTCATAATATATATCAAAGCATTTATGATCAGTTTATGTATCATCTATTTTTGGGGGTTTATATCATGGCACAAATTTGGCCCGTCGCTGCTACACGGTAAAGCCACAAATTTGGCCCGTCGCTGCTACACGGTAAAGACACAAATTTGGCCCGTTGCTGCTACACGGTAAAGCCACAAATTTGGCCCGTCGCTGCTACACAGTAAAGCCACAAATTTGGCCCGTCGCTGCTACACGGTAAAGCCACAAATTTGGCCCGTCGCTGCTACACGGTAAAGCCACAAATTTGGCCCGTCGCTGCTACACAGTAAAGCCACAAATTTGGCCCGTCGCTGCTACACAGTAAAGCCACAAATTTGGCCCGTCACTGCTACACAGTAAAGCCACAAATTTGGCCAAATCACTATACAGTAAAGCCACAAATTTGGCCCGTCGCTGCTACACAGTAAAGCCACAAATTTGGCCCGTCGCTGCTACACAGTAAAGCCACAAATTTGGCCCGTCGCTGCTATACAGTAAATCCACAAATTTGGCCCGTCGCGGCTACGGTAAAGCCACAAATTTGGCCCGTCGCTGCTACACGGTAAAGCCACAAATTTGGCCTGTCGCTGCTACACAGTAAAGCCACAAATTTGGCCCGTCGCTGCTACACAGTAAAGCCACAAATTTAGCCCATCACTGCTACCGGGTTAAATGTTTCAGTCTATCCTCATACTGCAAGTTTCTCACCCCCTGAATCATCTTTGTCATCCTCCTCTGTACAGACTAACATCTTGATATCCATGCTATAGTAGGGGGACCAGAACTGAACTGCATAATCAAGATGAGGTCTAACTAGTGCTAAGTAAAGTTTGAGGCTGACTTGAGCGCTCCTATTGTTGACGCTCCCCGAGATGAAACCAAGTACTCTGTTTACATGATTCTTAGCTTGAATGCATTGAACCCTAGCATGGAGCTTCCTTGTATTGGCCAACTAGCCTCTTGCAGACTCTTTACATAGATAGATAGATATATAGATAGATAACTTTATTGTCAGTCTGCAACATAGCAATGCATAGAAATTGAAATTCTTTGTGGCTAGAGCTCCATGTTACAATAAATTCCTATAAAAGATATAAAATGACTAAAAATGTAAAGTTAATAGAAATATATAATCACTAAAAATGTAAAATGTTCCTTCAGCTACACACAAAAAAAAACACAATAAAAACACAACCCATCACATGACCCATCACTTTCACACATTCTCACAAGCAATTCATCACCCAGTCACTTCCATACTTGTCCTGATGTTCTAATGACTTTTAAACACAGGTACCGACACTACAACAACCCGTGTGTGTTCTCTTACTCCTACGCCTTCTGGACATGGCATCGCTGGGAGAGAGAGATTGACTTAATGGCTCTCATGGGTGTGAACATGGCGCTGGTACTTGAGGGTCAGGAAACTCTCTGGCGACAAGTCTACATGGAGTTGGGGTTAACCGATGAAGAATTAGAGGACCACTTTGCTGGATATGCTTTTCTTGCGTGGTAAGTTCATATTGTTTTGGTTGTATTTTCTTGTTCTAGTTGTGTTGTGGTTGTTCTCATTGTTGTTTTGTTGTTGAGGGTTGTTTCCTAAGTCTATATACAGCGAGTCAAGTCATACGCAGGTTTGTGGGAGGAGACACGGTAGTAGTTTATGCATGTCACTGCTTGGAGCCAAACTAGAGAATGTAGAAACAGGGATTTAGAGAAAACGAGGAAAGGCGGACTAATTTAAATCAGTCACTTCAACATGCCCTCCCTCACACCCCACACCGCCGTTTGTAGGCATTGGAATTACAGTCATGCAATAGTACAATAAAAAGACATATTTTTTCGTCAGTGGCTTGCTTGAACGCGCTGTGAAAGGAGGCGAGAATGCACATCCAGAGTGCACATACGGCCCCAACTTTAGTCACCCCTGAACTGGCGGGTATTTTAGTTTATTTATTTTTTTGGCTCCACGTGACGTCATCCCGCTGCTCCGCCCCAAAACCGCCTCCTGCGCGTACCAGTCGCAGTTTTGAAGCAGAGTGACTTGACTTGGTATATATAGACTTACATTGTTCCATTACTGCTCCAGATTCTCATTCAGTATCCACCGGGCATCACGCCAGTACTAGCATAGTGGCAAAGACTATGTTAGCCATGAATTGACCGTCCAACACTAAGTAGTTGACCCAATGTCTTGCCAATGGCTTAGCACAGTTTGTTTGCACTCCAAGCCTGAATCAGAGGCTCTCAGTATGGCGGCTCTGGGGGTGGCTGAGTGGTCGGCATACAGGTGTGACATCCAGGGCCGGTATTTTCAGACGCTCCCGCCTCACATCAGCTATTTCCAAAGACCGAAAAGGATACCAATAGCGTTGTGATTAATGTTATTTCCACGTTCATGTTACAGAAGCTTTGTCACACTACCACCAGGGTCAAAGAACTACCCCTGGAAATGCCTAAACTACCCGTGAAAGCGTAGTCAAAGTTGCGCTCTTGGGCGGTGAAAGGTTTAAAAACTACCCCTGGAAATGCCTATACTACCCGTGAAAGCGTAGTCAAAGTTGCGCTCTTGGGCGTTGAAAGGTTTAAAAACTACCCCTGGAAATGCCTAAACTACCCGTGAAAGACTAGTCAAAGTTGTGTTCTTGGGCATTGAAAGGTTTAAAAACTACCCCTGGAAATGCCTAAACTACCCGTGAAAGCGTAGTCAAAGTTGCGCTCTTGGGCGGTGAAAGGTTTAAAAACTACCCCTGGAAATGCCTATACTACCCGTGAAAGCGTAGTCAAAGTTGTGTTCTTGGGCGTTGAAAGGTTTAAGAATATGGCTCTAGGAGGCCACAGGTTTGCATCTGTGTTAGGTTAATGGGTTCTCTCCCACCACAGGCATGAGGGGTCAGGGGTCTGGAGATAAGCAACATAGCCTTATATAGCATATGCTCCAAACTTTTCTTTAGGTCCTGAAATATACTCTTGATCTCAAAGGGTAAATAATCATAGTATCAATTACATTTCAGACTTTAACATAACCTAATATGACTTAACAAATATCATGTAGATTTCATAAAAAAAAATACCATAAATATACTGCATATATTATACGCTGAATACCAGTTGGCAATGTTTAGTTAATCTTCAAGGTGCATATCTGTAATGCCCCGACGAGCTTATTTTCTATCCTTCCTATTTCTCAACACGTCCTCTGCGTGTATCGAAATAACACGAGAAATTAATCAAGACAAAGTGAGGGTATTCCCCGGCTGCCTGGGATTGAACCCGCGACCAGCGTGACGGGAGAGACACTCCTTGCCGAGTCAGCCAAAGAGGTACCCCACTGGCTAAATGGGTTATGGGAGGCTCGTTCATCAGGCCGTCGCTGCACTACATATCTGCTTGGCTCTCCATCATTTCTTCCCTTCCCAGTTGAGTTTTCGTTGGAGAATGTTTGCCATGATGGAACCCATGATTGACTTCACTGCTACTTTGAAGGAATGTCCACTTAAAACCATCAGCTGCTGTACCTACGAAGTGTATTCCGAATTAATAATGCAAAGTAATATATACAATACGGCTACTATTACATGTAGATGAAGGGAATTATGGTCTAGATCATTTGTATAATCGAGTTATTAGCACAGTGATTAATTATGGTCTAGATCATTTGTACAATCAAGTTATTAGCACAGTGATTAATTATGGTCTAGATCAGGCATCACCAAATGGCGGACCCCGGTCCGGATCCGGACCGAGCGATGGTTCTGTCCGGACCCGTGACCAATCTGCGGCCGGGTGACAGCGGGGAGGGAGGGTGTGGCGGGTGGCGGGGCGCCGTGCAACGCTGGCGTGTGTCAACAGGCCAGTGAGAGCGTGAACACTCTCAATTTCCTGCAGTAGGAAGGTCAAGCTAATATGCAGGGTGGCAGGTATGACCAAAGGGCGTGGTGGGTATCTGGGTGGCATGCACCTTTCACCATGGTGACGAGGTGGTGGACGGTGGCAGCCAGCAGGCGACACGCGGGCAGTGTATAGTGTGGGGGTGGGGGTGAGACCTCATTAATTTAAGAGAAAAAAGGGTTTTTTGGCTCTGCTCGCAATTTATTTTATTCTGAGATTTCTGTTTTCTTTAATCTGAAATAAAGGCCTTAAATTTATTTGCCTGGGACTACTTTTATTTAGGGCAAAAGAGCTAGCTGTGCACTCTGTTAAACATTTCCTGCATTGAAAATAGACAATAAATACTGTTGAATCCATATGAAAATGTCGACATAGGGAACGGCTATAAGACACAAGCTGGACTTCCGTTCGGACCTTTTACTTGGGGGAAATTTTAAGAACTGGACCTCAGTGACTTTTAATTGAATACCCCTGGTCTAGATCATTTGTACAATCAAGTTATTAGCTCATTGATTAATTATGGTCTAGATCATTTGTACAATCAAGTTATTAGCTCATTGATTAATTATGGTCTAGATCATTTGTACAATCAAGTTATTAGCTCATTGATTAATTATGGTCTAGATCATTTGTACAATCAAGTTATTAGCTCATTGATTAATTATGGTCTAGATCATTTGTACAATCAAGTTATTAGCTCATTGATTAATTATGGTCTAGATCATTTGTACAATCAAGTTATTAGCTCATTGATTAATTATGGTCTAGATCATTTGTACAATCAAGTTATTAGCTCATTGATTAATTATGGTCTAGATCATTTGTACAACTATGTCATTAAGCATACCAATCAGATACATGATGAAAATAATTAACAATGAAATGGCTTTCCTTGTGTAGAGAGAAATGTTCTGTAGTGAAATTTGGCCCATTAACGATGACGTGAAGAGGCTGGAGCGTTAAGCGTATTTGCTGGTGGCGCTAAACGCTCGCTGTGACCTCCAGGCGCACTCAAATCTCCCGCGTGTGAGCGTTCCAACACTAATTCTCACAACACAGGATTGCCAATTGAGTGTGTTCTCCACTAAATTTGGTGGAAAATCATATCAGCCCAGCGCGGCAAATCTACGGACTAGTAACTGGTGGATGTTCTTGTCCAATACAGCGACATTTTTGCATAGCTTCACCTATCACCTGACTGATTCTTTGACCAAATACTTGTAAATATTGCAGTTGGTAATACTCCCTTGCCAGAATCCGAAGGAGAGATATCCGCAGTTCCCTCAATATGGCTGATCATCCCACACACACCGACGTAAGTGTCAACATTCAACACTCCCTGAACGTGCATGTATGTTCGCAAGAGAGGCATACATAACCGACTCCTAAAGATCTGGACCTCCTCTTTCCAATGGTGTTTTTGGTTTTTAGCTGTGATGAATAGTTTTTGAGATACAGAGGTTAAAAGAGACCCCCCATTGGGCTGCCTGACTGCGCCTGAGGGGATAGTCGCGTCCCGTCCCGCGCGCAAGGAAAGGGTTAAAGGTGCAAGGTGAGGTGTACATGCAGTGCCCCTGTAAGAGATGCCCAGAAAGTGAAGAATTATAAGGCAGACTTGGAAATGAGAGGATCAGTGAAGTGATGAGAGCAGGCATTTTAAGCTGATTTGGCCATGTGGAACGATATGATGAGATTGACGGATAAACATTCTGAAATGGAAAACACAGTGCCGGTAAGTACACTAAGGAAGACTAAGGGGAGGCAGTGGCTGAATGGATAGCTTGACGGCGCCGCGTTCAGGACGACACGAGTTCAATCCCCGCCCGGTGCCACCAAGCTGGGATTTTTCAGCCGCCGCCGAGTGGCTTAAAACTACCCACATGCTGTCCAGAAGACCACCTATCAACCCGGACTCTAGATTCTAGGATTAAAGATGAGCTCCGGGAGGGCAGCATGAGCCAATGCAAGATGGCGCCACTATAAACACTTGCCTGCGCCAGAACGGGCTGGGCCGACCATCAGGCCCCGCCGGGAAGAAGCCTTGGGCCGACCATCAGGATCCACCGGGAAGAAGCCTTGGGCCGACCATCAGGATCCACCGGGAAGAAGCCTTGGGCCGACCATCAGGATCCACCGGGAAGAAGCCTGCCAGCGTAATAGGCCATGATGTAAAAAAAAGGGGGGGGGGGGATGAAAAAGGAACTCAAAAGCAATTCAAAGGCAAGTTGTGATGGCAGTGAGACCAAAGAAAACACATTATAGTTGGAAAGTTTGGTTTAGTCGGCGCAACATCTGTGGTCATATGCCGGAGAGAGACAGAAAGGGGAAGGAATTATAGGAGAAGGGAACAGACCCCAGGAGACGGGACACAACCCCGATTAATACCTGGTATCCATTCACTGCTGGGTGGACAGGGGCGTAGAGTATCGGAAAAGCCGCCCAAATTTTTCCACTCCGCCCGGGAATCGAACCTGGGCTCTCTCGGTTGTGAGCCGAGTGTGCTAACCACTGCACCACGAAGCCCTCCATATAATAGAGGAATTAAAAATAGCAGTGTCCATTTCATTGGGTAATCCTTCCTTTTCCATCTAATTGTCTACAGGAAGATGCTTTCAACCAATTATCATTATTATTATTTATCAAACTGTTTCCTTTCTTTACACCAGGGGCCGGATGGGCAACATTGAGAGGTGGGGCGGGCCACTCTCCCGTCACTGGATGCAGGAAAGATTTGAGATCCAGAAGAAAATTGTCAAGCGAATGAGAGAATTTGGTATGCTGACTGTTCTCCCAGCATTCTCGGGCCATGTTCCTAAGGGATTATTAAGGTAATTATTGCTTTATTTTTCCAGTCATCATTGTTATCATTAGGCAGACAGGAGAAGATGGCGCCACTATAAACACTTGCCTGCGCCATGATGGGCTGGGGCCGACTACCATCCAGGCCCGTCAGGAGAGCCTACCGGGGCAACAAGCGTACACGTAAAAAAAAAAAAAAAATGACCATATAAGTTTGTTTATAATAAAACTGGTTTAGACTTTGAAGAAAACCTATCAGCTGATGGCACCTGTACCTCCTTCAGTCTGGGGTTTTGCTTACATGCTCAGCTCTGTATACTGGGTCTCCACGCATGAGAGAGGGGCTTCGTGGTGCAGTGGTTAGCACACTCGGCTCACAACCAAGAGAGCCTGGGTTCGATTCCCGGGCGGAGTGGAAACATTTGGGCGGCTTTTCCGATACCCTACGACCCTGTCCACCCAGCAGTGAATGCGTACCGGGTATTAATCGGGGGTTGTGTCCCGTCTCCTGGGGTCTGTTCCCTTCTCCTATAATTCCTTCCCCTTCTGTCTCTCTCCGGCATATGACCACAGATGTTGCGCCGACTAAACCAAACTTTCCAACTGTTCCCTTCTCCTATAATTCCTTCCCCTTCTGTCTCTCTCCAGCATATGACCACAGATGTTGCGCCCACTAAACCAAACTTTCCAACTGTTCCCTTCTCCTATAATTCCTTCCCCTTCTGTCTCTCTCCGGCATGTGACCACAGATGTTGCGCCGACTAAACCAAACTTTCCAACTTTTCCCTTCTCCTATAATTCCTTCCCCTTCTGTCTCTCTCTCTGGCATATGACCACAGATGTTGCGCCGACTAAACCAAACTTTCCTGCTTTCCACGCATGAGAGATTCATATGTTGAAACTAATAATACATTGATATTTTTATAAAGACAAATTCATGACTATTGTCTTGTACATTATTTATTTATGTATATCATTTATTGAAAAAAATCAATAGGACTTTCTATACTATTAGGCTTTCAGATCCTAATTTTAAGTTTCATAGAGATATATATTACCAGAGTGAAGCAATCTTGTTTGGAAATTTTCATGTTTTAATATGTGTTTTTAGATAATAATGTTGTATGCAGATCCTTCAAATAGTACGGTTTCCAATAGTTTGGTTTCGAATTTATATGGATTATCACGGAACACCTTTTCAGGATTTTTGAATTTCTTGTCGGGAAATTCGAAAATCCTAAAAAAATCTTCTTTGAAAATCCACATAAAACCAAAACCGAACTATTGGAAACCGTACTATTTTTGGGACGCCTGTATATCCCACATTAAAGACTCATTTTACAGACTGTTCCCAGATGCAAATGTGACGAAACTGCCTGCGTGGGGTCACTTCTCTGAACCGTACACGAGGTATGCATTGCGTGGACTTTGTTTTGATATTATTTAAGCTTACCCAGCAGGACACATGCCTTGGTTTATCTTTTGTTGATTTATGTATTTAACCCGGTAGCAGCGACGGGCCAAATTTGTGGCTTTATCGTGTAGCAGCGACGGGCCAAATTTGTGGCTTTACTGTGTAGCAGCGACGGGCCAAATTTGTGGCTTTACCGTGTAGCAGCGACGGGCCAGATTTGTGGCTTTACCGTGTAGCAGCGACGGGCCAAATTTGTGGCTTTACCGTGTAGCAGCGACGGGCCAAATTTGTGGCTTTACCGTGTAGCAGCGACGGGCCAAATTTGTGGCTTTACCGTGTAGCAGCGACGGGCCAAATTTGTGGCTTTACTGTGTAGCAGCGACGGGCCAAATTTGTGGCTTTACCGTGTAGCAGCGACAGGCCAAATTTGTGCCATGATATAAACCCCCCAAAATAGATGATACATAATCTGATCACAAATGCTTTGATATATATTATGAAATGGTTTGTGTGAGGGGTGATTTTTTCTCATTTTTCTCGCTTGGAGGGACCATTAAGAAACATGATCCCCGCTGCTACTGGGTTAAACATCATGACTGAATCTATTGCCATTTCTTGTTTACATCACACTTTTTTCCAACTGTCACTGAATAGAGGAAGGTGGGGTAAGACAGACCACTTAACACGAAAATTAATCTAGAAACCACATGTATATAATTTTTGGGTGCTTCGCGAGTTGTTGTGCTTTGGGATGTTATGCTTAACCCGGTAGCAGCGGGGATCATGTTTCTTAATGGTCCCTCCAAGCGAGAAAAATGAGAAAAAATCACCCCTCACACAAACCATTTCATAATATATATCAAAGCATTTGTGATCAGATTATGTATCATCTATTTTTGGGGGTTTATATCATGGCACAAATTTGGCCCGTCGCTGCTACACGGTAAAGCCACAAATTTGGCCCGTCACTGCTACACGGTAAAGCCACAAATTTGGCCCGTCACTGCTACACGGTAAAGCCACAAATTTGGCCCGTCGCTGCTACACGGTAAAGCCACAAATTTGGCCTGTCGCTGCTACACAGTAAAGCCACAAATTTGGCCCGTCACTGCTACACGGTAAAGCCACAAATTTGGCCCGTCGCTGCTACACAGTAAAGCCACAAATTTGGCCCGTCGCTGCTACACGGTAAAGCCACAAAAATTAATCTAGAAACCACATTTATATAATTTTGGGGTACTTCAGGAGTTGTGGTGTTGTGGGGGGTTATGTTTAAAGTTCACGCCTTGGTCACAGTTTTTAGAGGAAAAGACTGAGACATGAGATTGTACCATGGCCGTATTCCCATTGCAACAAATGTTTGGTCTAGCTGCCTTTGAAAGATATAATAGGGGAATTATTTTGTTTTATATTTTACATGGTTGCAATTAATACTAACTTCATATGAAACTTTATACTAATAACCTGGTATCAGCGACGGGCCAAATTTGTGGCTTTACCATGTAGCAGCGACGGGCCAAATTTGTGGCTTTACCGTGTAGCAGCGACGGGCCAAATTTGTGGCTTTACCGTGTAGCAGCGACGGGACAAATTTGTGGCTTTACCGTGTAGCAGCGACGGGCCAAATTTGTGGCTTTACCGTGTAGCAGCGACGGGCCAAATTTGTGGCTTTACCGTGTAGCAGCGACGGGACAAATTTGTGGCTTTACCGTGTAGCATCGACGGGCCAAATTTGTGGCTTTACCGTGTAGCAGCGACGGGCCAAATTTGTGCCATGATATAAACCTTCAAAAATAGATGATACATAAACCGATCACAAATGCTTTGATATATATTATGAAATGGTTTGTGTGAGGGGTGATTTTTTCTCACTATTCTTGCTTAGAGGGACCATTAAGAAACATGATCCCCGCAGATACCAGGTTAAGGATAATATTTTATTTGTACCGTAGTTATTTCTCCAAAATTGATTAAAACAATTGTTTACTCCTACAGAACCTATTTCCTGGACCCAAAGGACCCTCTCTTTGTGAAAATTGGGAAAGAATTCATAAGAAAGGTAAGATATTCAGCAAAAGTCCTTTAATCTGGGATGATGCAAGGGGTCATGGACACTCGGGATTATCAGATTTTCCAGAGTACCCAGAAGTGACCCCAGGTATCAGGACACCTCTCCTCCCGAAACTGACCTATCTTTCGGCCACCTCTTTGGATTCTTTTTAGGAGCAGCGAGTAGCGGGCTTTTTTTTATTAATGTTTACTTTTTTGTGCCCTTGAGCTGTCTCCTTTGCTGTAAAAAAAAAAAAAAAAAAAAAGAACCTTCACACTTCAAAACTCACAGCCAGCACACAGACACAGCCACGGACCCCAGCACTTAGGAAGATGCTGTCGCTGCCTCCTCCACCAAGTGCTGCACAGCTGGCCTCTCTCCGCAGAACACTAAGCAGGCGTACACACACATATACACATACAGTTGGCATCACTAAAACCTCGCTCACTTCAGCCGGATCTGCCTCGCCAGTGTTCTTGTTGGTGACACCTGCCAACTCCTACAGGGTGACAACTTGCTGTGATTGGCTATGTCCCCTCAGAGCTCTGCCCACGTGACCTGCCATGCCCTATCCTACCCCTTCTCTCTCTCTCTCTCTCTCTCTCTCTCTCTCTCTCTCTTATTCATACACGCACGCACACACAAACGAACAAAAAAACAAACACGAGGAGAGAGAGAGAGAGAGAGAGAGAGAGAGAGAGATAGAAAGAGAGAGAGAGAGAGAGAGAGAGAGAGAGAGAGGTTGGAGGAGACTGGTCATGGGTGGATGGAGGGGCGCTGAGCATATTAAGAATACTCCACAAAAGATGTTTTTTATTTTTCTCATACAAAGTTATAGTGTTGCAGTTTTCAGCTGTGTTTATATTACTATTTCAGGTAATCTTAGAAATGGGCACAGACCACCTCTACCTCAGTGACCCATTCAATGAAATGACCCCAGCAACATCCAACCTAACTTATTTGGCAGACGTCAGCCGCTCCATATATAGATCACTTACTAAAGGTGACCCACAGGCAATCTGGTGAGTACACGCAGAAATTAAACCAAGTACAGGTAACTCTCAATTTACGCGAGTATTGTGTCCTTGAGGAGGTCGCGTAAATCAAAAACAATGTAAATCAAACAAGAGGTAGGTTTGTACCTTTATTGCCTACTGTATCACTCTGACTCCTCTCCCTGTCGTGGTTCCTCCTCGGGCTGCCCTTCCCCTCGTGGTAGCACAGCAGCGAGGGTGTTGTTGTTGTTGAGTAGCGTGGCAGCGTGGGTACTGTATTGTTGCTCAAGTGGCGCGCGGGAAGAACTGAGCTCAGCTGTGTGGTCGCGGCGCCGTGTGAGTCCAGTTGCGTGAGACATCTGGTGGCCACTCCATAAAATATCGCATATAAGTGAAAAAATGTGTAAATCAAACATTTGGATTTTGGACCCCACGTTATTTCAAAAACACGTAAACCAAACTCGTGTAAATCGAGAGTTACCTGCATAGAGACAGGACCACATGAGTGTAGTTCAGATCCTACAAACTACAACTAGGCAAATACACATAGTCACACACTCCTACACATACTTCTTATATTTCTTTACTTTCCAGGGTGACTCAGGGCTGGATGTTTTTCAGCGATGAGGACTTTTGGCAAAAACCTCAGGCAAAGGCATATCTTACTTCAGTCCCTCAGGTGAGAGAGTGAGTGAGTGAGTGAGTGATTGTGGAGCATCCATTGGCAATATCAGAGTCATTGACCTTGTTTTTTGTCAGTGATGCAGTAATCCTTGTAGATTCACTGAAGGTTATGATGATGGCCCTCAAGGCATTGCACAAGGGGGAGAAGCCCTTGGAAGTTCAGGTCTCCTAGGCCAAGACCAAGGTACAGGTGTTTGGAGGCTTGCTAGATGAACATAAGAACATAAGAACATAGGAGTCTGCTGGAGGCCGGTAGGTTTGTACAAGTCAACTCCTTTGAACCTAAGCTCCCATGTATCTAACCCCACCTAATATCACTATCCATGAATTTATCTAATCTATTTTTGAATGTGACAATTGTATTGGCACTCACCAAGAGGTTGCAGAAAGAAATTGAGGAAGGTGTCTCAGAAATACAGCTCTTCTTTTTTTTTTACGTGTCAGCCTATAGTGCCGGTAGGCTTTCTTGAGGGGCCTGGATGGTAGTCGGCCCCAGCCCGTCATGGCGCAGGCAAGTGTTTATAGTGGCGCCATCTTCTCTTGGCTCATGCTGCCCCCGGAACTCGTTCTTGACTCACTTGGACGGTTTCCTCTAGAGTCTGGGTTGATGGGTGGTCCTCAGGACAGCATGTGGGTAGTCTTAACCCCTTCAACACGAGGACGCATATATTGCATCCTTGTGTGCCCTGTACCATATCCGAGGACGCGCATATTGGGTCCTGGCTTGCTTTAGCCAATATATGAGTTGTTTTATCTCGATATTTATGCTTAGATCTCAAAATTATCAATTAATTTATGTTTCTTTATGTGCACCATTTAATTCTGCATGTTTTCATATATAATACATGATGATTGTGTTGAGTTTATGGCTGAAAACTTGTTATATTCAATAGCGACATTTGAAATTTGGCGCGCGCTGCAATCCCAGATATGGTGCGGGGTGCTGTTTTGGCCCGGCCATAGTGAGTTTCTTTATGTGCACCATTTAATTCTGCATGTTTTCATATATAATACATGATGATTATGTTGAGTTTATGGCTGAAAACTTGTTATATTCAATAGCGACATTTGAAATTTAGCGCGCTTGGCGATCCTGGATACAGCGCGGGGCACTGTTTTGGCCCGGCCGTAGTGAAGGGGTTAAGCAACTCGGCGGTGACTGAAAAATCCCAGGTGTTAGCGACAGATTCGAACTTGCGTCGTCCATCACGCGGTGAATGCGGGGCCCGCACGCTAACCACTCAGCCACCGCCTACAGCTTTTCTCTTACATGAACCTGGAGATGACCTCGAAAAGGAGTAAGTTCAAACCAAAACTATTGGTGACATTAAAGCTAAACTTGATAACTGAGATTTGGAGACAGGACCCTTTGACAGTGAGTGTAGCTTACCTTTCATATAGGGGGCTTCGTGGTGCAGTGGTTAGCACACTCAGCTCACAACCGAGAGAGCCCGGGTTCGATTCCCGGGCGGGGTGGAAAAATTTGGGCGCCTTTTCTGATACCCTACGCCCCTGTCCACCCAGCAGTGAATGGGTACCAGGTATTAATCAGGGGTTGTGTCCCGTCTCCTGGGGTCTGTTCCCTTCTCCTATAATTCCTTCCCCTTCTGTCTCTCTCCGGCATATGACCACAGATGTTACGCCGACTAAACAAAACTTTCCAACTTTTCCTTTTCCAATACCCTACGCCCCTGTCCACCCAGCAGTGAATGGGTACCAGGTATTAATCGGGGGTTGTGTCCCGTCTCCTGGGGTCTGTTCCCTTCTCCTATAATTCCTTCCCCTTCTGTCTCTCTCTGGCATATGACCACAGATGTTGCGCCGACTAAACAAAACTTTCCAACTTTTCCTTTTCCAATACCCTACGCCCCTGTCCACCCAGCAGTGAATGGGTACCAGGTATTAATCGGGGGTTGTGTCCCGTCTCCTGGGGTCTGTTCCCTTCTCCTATAATTCCTTCCCCTTCTGTCTCTCTCCGGTATATGACCACAGATGTTGCGCCGACTAAACGAAACTTTCCAACTTTTCCTTTTCCAATACCCTACGCCCCTGTCCACCCAGCAGTGAATAGGTACCAGGTATTAATCGGGGGTTGTGTCTCGTCTCCTGGGGTCTGTTCCCTTCTCCTATAATTCCTTCCCCTTCTGTCTCTCTCCGGCATATGACCACAGATGTTGTACCGACTAAACCAAACTTTCCAACTTCATATATCACAACTAGGTAAATACAACCAAATAAATACATAGTTTTTTTTTCTTTTCCAGGGCAAGATGTTGGTCCTTGATTTAGCCGCAGAAGTTTACCCTCAGTATGAACGCCTGGAGAGTTTCTATGGGCAGCCTTTTGTCTTCTGTTTACTGAACAACTATGGAGGAGTGAGAGGTCTCTTTGGCAACGTTGGAATTCTTATGAAGGTGAGACAAAATTCTTAAAAAAAAGTATATCGTAATTATTCATTTCACCGATTGCGATGAGATACTGAGTAGGCAAGGACAAGGGAACGCATCACTAACAAACTATTATATTTGTTTTACGGTAAAGATGGATGGCTACAGGGGAAAAATTACGAGGGCCTTAGTTAACCCGGTAGCAGCGGGGATCATGTTTCTTAATGGTCCCTCTAAGCGAGAAAAATGAGAAAAAATCACCCCTCACACAAACCATTTCATAATATATATCAAAGCATTTGTGATCAGTTTATGTATCATCTATTTTGGGGGTTTATATCATGGCACAAATTTGGCCCATCGCTGCTACACGGTAAAGCCACAAATTTGGCCCGTTGCTGCTACACGGTAAAGCCACAAATTTGGCCCGTTGCTGCTACACGGTAAAGCCACAAATTTGGCCCGTCGCTGCTACACGGTAAAGCCACAAATTTGGCCCGTCGCTGCTACACGGTAAAGCCACAAATTTGGCCTGTCACTGCTACACGGTAAAGCCACAAATTTGGCCCGTCGCTGCTACCGGGTTAAATTCTTCCACAATGTTGCCTCTCTATCTTCTAATGATATTTTCACGCTGACTGCTCTTCTTAACTTTATAACTGCATGCCTCCCCCCATCCTGCAGCCCCACAGCATCCAGCATTCTACATTAACTTATCTCTATACTGTTGAAATCCCTTAAATTTGATAAGAAAGTGTTCAAAGATTATTGCATATTATATTATATTATGCTATTATACTATAGAATGTCTGCCCTATCCTCTTCAGATGTATGGAAAAAATTTTATGTAAAGACAACTGATCAAGAGATAAGTAATGATTAGGCTTATAAGCATCTAACTTAGGAAACAAACTTTTATTTTATATTTTATTGTGTTTCAAATATTGTCGGGGGGCTTCGTGGTGCAGTGGTTAGCACACTCGGCTCACAACCGAGAGAGCCCGGGTTCGATTCCCTGGCGGAGTGGAAAAATTTGGGCGGCTTTTCCGATACCCTACGCCCCTGTCCACCCAGCAGTGAATGGGTACCAGGTATTAATCGGGGGTTGTGTCCCGTCTCCTGGGGTCTGTTCCCTTCTATAATTCCTTCCCCTTCTGTCTCTCTCCGGCATATGACCACAGATGTTGCGCCGACTAAACGAAACTCTCCAACTTTTCCTTTTCCGATACCCTACGCCCCTGTCCACCCAGCAGTGAATGGGTACCAGGTATTAATCGGGGGTTGTGTCCCGTCTCCTGGGGTCTGTTCCCTTCTATAATTCCTTCCCCTTCTGTCTCTCTCTCCGGCATATGACCACATGTTGCGCCGACTAAACGAAACTTACCAACTCTTTCAAATATTGTCAATTCATATGTTACAGAACCTGCAGGAGGCACAGCAGTATCCCAACTCCAGCATGGTTGGGACAGGCATGACTCCAGAAGGCATTGGGTCAAATTATGTAATATTTGATCTTATGTCCGAAATGTCCTGGAGAAGCAATATAGAAAATGTGGCAGAATGGTAAGTACATTCTTAGATATCTTTGTATTCATCATCATCATTAGTGCTGGCAACTTCCTTCTGCTGCTCAACTCTTTAACCTGTCCGCTGCGATTGGCACGGATTTCGCCTTCACTGGTAGCCTGGTAACATACACTCCCAAGTCTTTCTCTGCCTCTGTGGTGGATAGAGGAGTGTTTCCCATGTGGTATTGGTGTGCTGGATATCCCTTCACTGGTAGCCTGGTAACATACACTCCCAGGTCTTTCTCTGCCTCTGTGGTGGATAGTGGAGTGTTTCCCATGTGGTATTGGTGTGCTGGATATCCCTTCACTGGTAGCCTGGTAACATACACTCCCAGGTCTTTCTCTGCCTCTGTGGTGGATAGTGGAGTGTTCCCCATGTGGTATTGGTGTGCTGGATATCCTCTCCCAAGGTGCAGGACTTTACATTTTTCTTCATTGAATTGTAGCAGCCACTTTTTGATCCATTCCTGTAGCTTGGTGATGTCTGACTGTAGGAAATCCACAGTCAAGAGGTTAACTAAAGACTAACACAAGAGAGAGAGAGAGAGAGAGAGAGAGAGAGAGAGAGAGAGAGAGAGAGAGAGAGAGAGATTATTGATCAGTCACTCTTATCATCCATTTATCTATTCATCACTTTATTTATTTTTTATTTTTTATTTTTATTTATTTTTTATTTTTTTTACGTTGCGGCCTAATGCACCAGTAGGCTTCTTCCCAGTGGGGCCTGATGGTCGCCCCAGCCCGTTATGGTGCAGGCGAGTGTTTACAGTGGCGCCATCTTGTATGATATTAATCCATGCCCTTGTTTGCCTCCAGGGCGGTCCAGTACTCTAGGAGGAGATATGGAGCTCGAAATAAGAAGTTAGAAGAGGCGTGGAAGCTGCTGCTGGTTAGTCCTTTAGATTTAAGAAAATTGAATCTCTCATAAGAAAATTAGTTTTTGTGTATGTAAAAAAGGGCATTGATAACATTATATAAAATGCCCCTTTTAACAATTCACATCTGGGTATTTGCAAGATACAGTAGAATTGAACTGCTATACATTTTGCCTTATAAACCATGATTTTTTTTTCTTCAATGTAAACAGAAAAGAAAACAAAGAGACTAAAATACAATTGTGTGTGTGTGTGTGTGTGTGTGTGTGTGTGTGTGTGTGTGTGTGTTTACCTAGTTGTGACATACAGGAAAAGAGCTACACTCGCGCTGTCCCATCTCCATATCCTCTCTTATCCAACTTTTCCTTAAAATCACGAATGTATCTTGCACAAACCACCTCCTCCTCCAGTCCACTCCACAGCTCAATGCTTCTGTTTGGGAAGCTAAACTTTTCCACATCTCGCCTACACGTGGTCGCCCTCAACTTCTTTCCATGTCCTCTCGTTTCTCTCTTGTGTAGGTGAGATGTGAAAAAGTTTAGCGTCCCAAACAGAAGCATTGAGCTATGGAATGGACTGGAGGAGGAGGTGGTTTGTGCAAGAAACATTCATGATTTTAAGGAAAAGTTGGATAAGAGCGGATATGGAGACGGGACAGCGCGAGTGTAGCTCTTTTCCTGTATGTCACAACTAGGTAAATACACACACACACACACACACACATACACACACACACACACTAGGAACACAAGAGGACATAGTAAAACATTGAGGAAGGGAAGATGCTTGAGAGACATTAAGAAATATAGCTTCCCGCAAAGAAATATAGAGGCTTGGAACAGACTAAGTGAGGATATCGTATCAGCGAGGAGTGTGCAAAGCTTGAAGGGAAAGTTGGATAAATGCAGATACGGAGACGGGACCACATGAGCGTAAACCCCAGGCCAGGTAAAATCACAACTAGGTAAATACACACACACACACACACACACACACACACACACATTTTCATGGTATATTATCTTTCAGGCGAGCATCTACAATTGTTCTCAGCCGATCAGGTTTCATGGACGATTCATTCCGTTGATGAGGCGACCCACCCTGAGGCCAAAAACAAAGGTAAGATGTATGCCTTGCAAATAACGCACAGGATATTAGCACTGTTACAATGACGACATTTGCTATTTTCTTTTATTTTTATTATTATTTTTTTTTTTCAGTAAACAACTTTTTTTTTTTGTTTTTTTTTGTTTTTGTGTGTGTGTGTGTACGCCTGTAGTGCCGATGGGCTTTTCTTGAGGGGCCTGGATGGTAGTCAGCCCCAGCCCATATTGGCACAGGCAAGTGTTTATAGTGGCGCCATCTTCTCTTGGCTCATGCTGCCCCCCGGAACTCCTTGATTCACTTGGACGGTTTCCTCTAGAGTCCGGGTTGATGGGTGGTCTTCAGGGCACTATGTGGGTAGTTTTAAGCCACTCGGCGGTGACTGAAAAATCCCAGGTGGTAGCATGGGGATTCGAACTCGCGTCGTCCATCACACGGTGAATGTAGGCCCAGCACGCTACCACTCAGCCACCGCCTACCCAATCAGCCACTGTGAACATGTGTTATGCTACAAGTCTTAATAGTCAGGCTATAAAAAATTAGTGATTAATAGCATTGATAGTATTTGGGTAGGCGGTGGCTGAGTGGTAGTGTGCGTTTACAGAAGACACAGGTCATGTCGGGTGTGGTGGTGGGGATGAGGGGAAGGGAGGGGGCGGAGCGCATAACAGGGAGAAGGGTCACCGGAAAATTCCAAGCCGCTCGCCCCTCAGCCACTCCTTATTTTCCAGCCGGCCACGCGACTGTTGGTGGTAGCAAGTGCAAATCGGTTCACGGGTAGAGAAAGTCATATCCGCCAGGGTTACGAAGTCATGGGCACCAACAGAACACAAAGAAAAGGTGTTTGTGTGTGTATGCATTTGTGTGAATTTTGTGAGGTGTGGGTGACTTAGGTGTTGATGTATACGTGTGGAACAATGTGTAAATGGAATGTATATCAGGACAAGGACAGACACTCAAAGAAAAACAAATACAACAGTTAAACATTGAAGACGCACAAAACAGGCAGACGAGGGAAATACACTTAGTAGTCTGTGTTTGTTGCGCCCATCTTCTAAGTATCACTGAGGGGAAGGAGCATGAAATTTGAGAGGTGACTACTACATCTCAAGGGCTCACCTAACATCACCACTAGTGTTTAATGTTTCTTTTCTCTTCCTAACAACATGACGTGAAGGAGCGCCGATCGAAGTGGATGACTGGGGAGAGGGCGGGGTCTTGCATCCATCCTCCATCTTGTACGGGGGTGTGTGTGATCTTCCTTAACTATGAACATTTTTTTTTTTTCAGATTTGGTACTTCCTGAAAGACTTAGTAATGGCGTGGGACCTTCTGATTCACACAGCTAAAGGACATCAAAGAAACCGAAATATCTGTGAAATTAAGAGACACGGCCTGAATGTGACTGCAGCAAGAGATCGTAATGAAATCCTGCTGCCATTAAGTGGATTCAAACCCTCTGGAAATGAAAGCCGAGTTCAAAAGAAAAAGAACCAAAAGTGCAGAGGTCAGACTAAAGGAAAGAAAAGAACATATGACAGTGATGGACACGTTTTAAAGGAAGAGCTTGATTTATTTGACGAAGAGACATACAAGTACGATCTGGTAGAAGTAACGCGGGAACTGATGCAGGTATGTTGTTAAGATTATGTGCTCTTGTCTCCTTGCAGTCTGTTCTAATGTCTCTTCTCAGAACTCCTCATAGGGTCACCACTTAACCCCTTCACTACAGCTGGGCCAAAACAGAGCCCCGCGCCGTATCCGAGATCACAGCGCGCACCAAATTTCAAATGTCGCTATTGAATATTACAAGTTTTCAGCCATAAACTCAACATAATTATCACGTATTATATATGAAAACATGCAGAATTAAATGGTGCACATAAAGAAACTCACTACGGCCGGGCCAAAACAGAGCCCCGCGCCATATCCGAGATCACAACGCGCACCAAATTTCAAATGTCGCTATTGAATATAACAAGTTTTCACCCATAAACTCAACATAATCATCATGTATTATATATGAAAACATGCAGAATTAAATGGTGCACATAAAGAAACTCACTACGGCCGGGCCAAAACAGAGCCCCGCGCCGTATCCGAGATCACAGCGCGCACCAAATTTCAAATGTCGCTATTGAATATTACAAGTTTTCAGCCATAAACTCAACATAATCATCATGTATTATATATGAAAACATGCAGAATTAAATGGTGCACATAGAGAGACATAAATTAATTGATAGTTTTGAGATGTAAGCATAAATATAGAGATAAAATAACTCTTATATTGGCTAAAGCGAGCCAGGACGCAGTATACACGTCCTCGGATATGGTACGGGGCACGCAAGGACACAGTATAAGCGTCCTTGTGTTGAAGGGGTTAACCCAGTAGCAGCAGGGATCATGTTTCTTAATGGTCCCTCCAAGCGAGAAAAATGAGGAAAAATCACCCCTCACACAAACCATTTCATAATATATATCGAAGCATTTATGATCAGTTTATGTATCGTCTATTTTTGGGGGTTTATATCATGGCACAAATTTGGCCCGTCGCTGCTACACGGTAAAGCCACAAATTTGGCCCGTCGCTGCTACACGGTAAAGCCACAAATTTGGCCCGTCGCTGCTACACGGTAAAGCCACAAATTTGGCCCGTCGCTGCTACACGGTAAAGCCACAAATTTGGCCCGTCGCTGGTACTGGGTTAAGGATCATTTTGGATAACTTGAGTAAAGTATCTTTTTTTTAATCATAGGAGTTGTAATTCATGTACCTGGCAATTCAGATGTGACTTTTATGCACTTAACAATAACACATCTTTGTATGGAAACTTTACAGATAGCTGCTGCAACCCTCATCAAGAGACTCATCACCAGTTACAGAAATGGAGATGTTCCTGCAGTTGAGTAAGTATTTATTTATTTATTTATTTTTTTTTTTCGTGTACGCCAATAGCACTGGTAGGCTCTCTTGAGGGGCCTCAGTGGTAGTCGTCCCCAGCCCGTCATGGCGCAGGCAAGTGTTTATAGTGGCGCCATCTTCTCTCGGCTCATGCTGCCCCCCGGAACTCCTTCTCGATTCACTTGGACGGTTTCCTTTAGAGTCCGGGTTGATGGGTGGTCTTCAGGACAGCATGTGGGTAGTTTTAAGCCACTCGGCGGTGAATGAAAAATCCGAGGTGGTAGCGTGGGGATTCGAACTCGCGTCGTCCATCGTGCGGTGAATGTGGGGCCAGCACGCTACCACTCAGCCACCGCCTACCCAGTATACAGGTACCTCTCAATTTACGTGAGTATTGTGGCGCGCAGGAAGAAATGAGCTCAGCTGTGTGAGTCCAGTTGTGTGAGACATCTGGTGGCCACTCCATAAAATATTGCTTATAAGTGAAAAAAAACGTGCAAATTAAACATTTATTTGGGTTTTGGTCCCCGCGTTATTTCAAAAAGACATAAACCAAACTCGCGGAAATCAAGTTACCTGTACCACAAATATCCAATGAGGGGAGGTGACACGAGAAAAATTGTGCTTTGGGGTCACACTGGCAAAACTGAGAAGCAAATACCACAGTGTACCCAAATTCCTTACATGTTTTCTCTCATTCATTGCTATATGGCCATTATAAATGTATGAAAAAAAATCCATGTATGCAGTCAAACCTCTGTTACAAGGGCCTTAGTTAACCCAGTAGCAGCGGGGATCATGTTTCTTAATGGTCCCTCCAAGCGAGAAAAATGAGAAAAAATCACCCCTCACACAAACCATTTCATAATATATATCAAAGCATTTGTGATCAGATTATGTATCATCTATTTTGGGGGGTTTATATCATGGCACAAATTTGGCCTGTCGCTGCTACATGGTGAAGCCACAAATTTGGCCCGTCGCTGCTACCGGGTTAAAAATCATTTATTAATCCTTAGTTGTCCTGTCTCCAATCTATATTTGTCCAGCTTTTTCTTCATTTTATGGAGTCTTCGTGGTGCAGTGGTTAGCACACTCAGCTGACAACCGAGAGCCCAGGTTCGATTCCCAGGCGGAGTGAAAAAATTTGGGTGGCTTTTCTGATACCCTACGCCCCTGTCCACCCAGCAGTGAATGGGTACCAGGTATTAATCGGGGGTTGTGTCCCGTCTCCTGGGGTCTGTTCCCTTCTCCTGTAATTCCTTCCCCACCTGGCTCTCTCCGGCATATGACCACAGATGTTGCGCCGACTAAACAAAACCTTCCAACTTTTCCTTTTACAATACCCTACGCCCCTGTCCACCCAGCAGTGAATGGGTACCAGGTATTAATCGAGGGTTGTGTCCCGTCTCCTGGGGTCTGTTCCCTTCTCCTTTAATTCCTTCCCCTCCTGTCCCTCTCCGGCATATGACCACAGATGTTGCGCTGACTAAACGAAACTTTCCTTTTCATATCTAACCTTTCTTGACTTTCGAACTCTTATTTTTCTCTTGTAAAATGAGATCACCCTTTCTCTTGTCCCTCCCTCTGTACCACCATGCTTACACAAACTGATCCAAGGTACTTAAACTCAAGTGATGATGCAGTTTTTCTTTCATTTCAGGATCCACAGCATTCAACTACAAGACCTCATAAAGGACATGGATATACTTCTTGGGAGTAATCCTGTTTACCTTTTGGGAAGCTGGCTCCAGAGTGCATCCGTTTGGGCTAATGATACAAAGGTAAATATGTCTTCCCTCCCCCCCACCATTCCATTCCATTCCTACTCTGTTTCTCAGTTCTGTATTTTTATTTTATCTATTTATTTATTTATTTTTTTACGTCTATGCCTATAGCTCCGGTAGGCTTGCTTGAGGGGCCTGGATGGTGTTCGTCCCCAGCCCGTCATGGCGCAGGCAAGTGTTTATAGTGGCGCCATCTTCTCTTGGCTCATACTGTCCCCCCGAAAATCCTTCTTGATTCACTTGGACGGTTTCCTCTCGAGTCCGGGTTGATGGGTGGTCTTCAGGACAGCATGTGGGTAGTTTTAAGCCACTCGGCGGTGACTGAAAAATCCCAGGTGGTAGCGTGGGGATTCGAACCCGCATTGTCCATCGTGCGGTGAATGTGGGCCCAGCACGCTACCACTCAGCCACCGCCTACCCATAGGTATGTGCATGTGATATTGCTGATCAAGACATCATTCATTAACCCGGTAGCAGCGGGGATCATGTTTCTTAATGGTCCCTCTAAGCGAGAAAAATGAGAAAAAATCACCCCTCACACAAACCATTTCATAATATATATCAAAGCGTTTGTGATCAGAATATGCATCATCTATTTTGGGGGGTTTATATCATGGCGCAAATTTGGCCCGTCGCTGCTACACGGTAAAGCCACAAATTTGGCCCGTCGCTGCTACACGATAAAGCCACAAATTTGGCCCGTTGCTGCTACACGATAAAGCCACAAATTTGGCCCGTTGCTGCTACACGATAAAGCCACAAATTTGGCCCGTCGCTGCTACACGATAAAGCCACAAATTTGGCCCGTTGCTGCTACACGATAAAGCCACAAATTTGGCCCGTTGCTGCTACACGATAAAGCCACAAATTTGGCCCGTTGCTGCTACACGATAAAGCCACAAATTTGGCCCGTTGCTGCTACACGGTAAAGCCACAAATTTGGCCCGTTGCTGCTACACGGTAAAGCCACAAATTTGACCCGTTGCTGCTACACGGTAAAGCCACAAATTTGACCCGTTGCTGCTACACGGTAAAGCCACAAATTTGGCCGGTCGCTGCTACACGATAAAGCCACAAATTTGGCCCGTCGCTGCTACCGGGTTAACAACAATTTTTTTTTTTTCAGGAACACAGTTTGCTGAGACGAAATGCCCTCTACCAAATAAGCTTGTGGGGTCCCAACGGTGAGATTTTGGACTACGCTGTTAAGCAGTGGAATGGCGTCATGATGAAGTACGTGATATCTTTTAACGTTATTGTAAAATATTAATCTCTTATTTTGAATTTCACTTATAGCATTTTTTTTTTTTTTATTTATTTATTTATTTATTTTTTTTACATCTCTTTAGGGGCCTGGGGATCAGTCCAAGCCCATTATGGTGCAGGCAATTTTTATAGTGGCGCCAGTTATGCTATAATTATCATTGGTACCTCTATATGACAACCTTAGATATCTGACTCCATTTTTCCTGCATGCCATAAGAAGCATATAAAATTAAAAAATTGATCTGGTTGTTTTGTGACCTTACTCCTGAAAAGTAAATTAGTTGGTTATTTGATAAGTTTGATCATAACATGTTTTCCAGTGTGAAGGGGAGGTGAGCTACTTAACCCAGTAGCAGCGACGGGCCAAATTTGTGGCTTTACCGTATAGCAGTGACGGGCCAAATTTGTGGCTTTACCATGTAGCAGTGACGAGCCAAATTTGTGGCTTTACCGTGTAGCAGTGATGGGCCAAATTTGTGGCTTTACCGTGTAGCAGCGACGGGCCAAATTTGTGGCTTTACCATGTAGCAGTGACGGCCCAAATTTGTGGCTTTACCATGTAGCAGTGATGGGCCAAATTTGTGGCTTTACCATGTAGCAGTGACGGCCCAAATTTGTGGCTTTACCATGTAGCAGTGATGGGCCAAATTTGTGGCTTTACCATGTAGCAGTGACGGCCCAAATTTGTGGCTTTACCATGTAGCAGTGATGGGCCAAATTTGTGGCTTTACCATGTAGCAGTGACGGCCCAAATTTGTGGCTTTACCATGTAGCAGCGACGGGCCAAATTTGTGCCATGATATAAACCCCAAAAAATAGATGATACATAATCTGATCACAAACCATTTGATATATATATCAAAGCATTTGTGATCAGATTATGTATCATCTATTTTGGGGTTTAAATCATGGCACAAATTTGGCCTGTCGCTGCTACTACGGTAAAGCCACAAATTTGGCCTGTCGCTGCTACACGGTAAAGCTACAAATTTGGTCTGGCTGCTACAAGGTAAAGCCACAAATTTGGCTGCTGCTACACGGTAAAGCCACAAACTTGGCCCGTCGCTGCTACAGGTAAAGCCACAAATTTGGCCCGTGCTACATGCTACAAAAGCCACAAACTTGGCCCGTCGCTGCTACACGGTAAAGCCACAAATTTGGCCCGTCGCTGCTACACGGTAAAGCCACAAACTTGGCCCGTCGCTGCTACCGGGTTAAGGATAATTAAATGACTTAGGCTTTCTCATCACTCCACAGGTATATTGCTCCCAGATGGGGTGCGTTCAGCTCCTCCCTCCTATCGGCAATGAAAGCTGGGATTGCATTTGATGAGGCAAAGTTCAAGAATTATGTGTTTGAAACTGTTGAGAAACCTTTTGCAGAGAATGTAAACACCTTTTTCCCACCTACACCACAAGGTAATCATTAGTTTTTCCTTTGATGAATTTGTTAAACACATTGTGACAAGGTACTGTGTTTCCTCTCACTAATATCCCATCATAGGGTCAAAATATTATGATTTCACTAGGTTGGGAATAAAATTGATATATCAGTTCTGTATATAGAAATAGTTAAAGACATAGTACACTGGGTATTCAATATATTCAAGTTTGATTAGGAGTTTTTACAGTTGAAGCTCTGTGATGCATTATACACCAGGTTTTCGATATAGAGTTTGGTATATGTGATTTCGCTCATATGTGACTAACCTAAATGTGCCAAGTATTCATTTTATGCGAGAAAACTTTGCTATTATGCGAGTATCGGCGCTGGTGTTACTGGTTGGTGAGGTATGGTGACGCACTAGAGGGCAGCGGGTGCAAGTGTTTTTCCGCACTTTCCTCGCCTATAACTAACCTCTTCCTCCGTCTGATCCTAAAGTTAATCCTCAGGTAGCTAATTATCAGCTTACGTCTGTACTAATGTGCTTTATTGTTGCTTTAGTGCTTTATTATTGTGAAACGGTGCCGGAGTAAATAGAGGGTTTGAAAACGTGTCGTGGAACATGACCCCCTATAATTAATGGGATGGTAGGTTCGATATATACGAATTCACATTATGCGAGCTTTTTGCAGAACGTAACCTTAGCATATAGAGAATACCTGGTGTACATAAAATTTTGCGCCATTAGTTCAAATTACTCAGGTATTTCTCCCCCAGGTGATCCAGTGAAGCTTTCTGTGAGAATGTATAACAAGTATCGTCCACTATTCACCAGAAGAAAGCTAATGAAACAGTATATGAAGTTAGTTATGAAAGCTGAAGAATAAGGAAATTGGGAGGGATTTAACCATACGCATTTGAGGAAAGTCCCAGGTGAGTAACATTTGTAATTGGTGTGTTTGTGTGTATTTACCTGGTTGTATTTCAGAGGTGGGCAAGTACTTTCAGATTTTAGATAAAGTTCAATGTAAGAGGAAGCAGGGAAGGATTTGTGAAAAGTGGTAAAAACATTAACCGTGTAGCAGCGACGGGCCAAATTTGTGGCTTTACCGTGTAGCAGCGACGGGCCAAATTTGTGGCTTTACCGTGTAGCAGCAACAGGCCAAATTTGTGGCTTTACCGTGTAGCAGCAACAGGCCAAATTTGTGGCTTTACCGTGTAGCAGCAACAGGCCAAATTTGTGGCTTTACTGTGTAGCAGCGAGGATCATTTTTCTTAATGGTCCGTCTAAGCGAGAAAATGAGAAAAAATCACCCCTCACACAAACCATTTCATAATACATATCAAAGCATTTGTGATCAGATTATGTATCATCTATTTTGGGGGTTTATATCATGGCACAAATTTGGCCCGTCGCTGCTACACGGTAAAGCCACAAATTTGGCCCGTCGCTGCTACACGGTAAAGCCACAAATTTGGCCCGTCGCTGCTACCGGGTTAATTCAATGATATAACAAAATTCACCTTGTAACGGGGTACCGGGGGGCGTTTAAAGGCGCTGATTAAGACTTCAGCTTCCTTACGGCGAATATACTCTTAGCCTATATGTACAAGGAGCGTCGGAGCGAGAGCGACTGCCGTTGTGTGTCAGTCGGACTCTCGTGAAGGAGTGACGAGTAACAGATTGGAAAATAATGAAGTTACAATTGGTCACGCATGTCAAGGTGACCTCCACGCACGATGAAATGCTTTGTATACAAACTGAGACGGTAAACACTGACGGACGACATTCCTATAAGGTGGCGTGATCTATCTGTCGTGGGGGTTTTCCATTGACAATTGTATGCCTAATTCGTGGTGATATTAAATAATAATAATAATAATAATACATTGATATCCTACTATAACACCCTAACTTGTATAACAGATCAATATTTCTCAACATAGGCATGAGTGCTGAGCGACAGAGAGGTCAGACGCCCCAACCCCTCAGAAGCCAAAACTGCCAACCAGCAGCATCCTTACTTACTCAGCTAGGGATCCAGCTAAAGTGATGGGCTATGGTAACAGTATGGTATATTCTGAACTGGACTATATCCACGTAACAAACATATAAAGAGCAGATACTGGTCTGAGCTACGTAATTTCAGGTAAAGATACAAAACTCGATTTATGCGAGTTTGGTTTACGCGTTTTTTAAATAAGGCGGGGTCCAAAATCCAAATAAATGTTTAATTTACACATTTTTTTCACTTATACGTGATATTTTATGGAGTGGCCACCAGATGTCTCACACAACTGGACTCACACGGCGGTGCGGCCACACAGCTGAGCTCAGTTCTTCCCACGCACCACTTGAACAACAATACAGTACCCACGCTGCCACGCTACTCAACAACAGCAACACCCTCGCTGCTGTGCTACCACGAGGGGAAGGGCAGCCAGAGGAGGAACCACGAGAGGGAGAGGAGTCAGAGTGATACAGTAGGCAATAAAGGTACAAACCTACCTCTTGTTTGATTTACATTGTTTTTGATTCACGCGACCTCTTCAAGGACACTGTATTAAAACCATTCATAATGAGTGTGTTATCACTGGTATGTTAGGGCTATGGTTGTTACAAGATTGTTCTAATTCAATGCTGCGTAAAAAAAACAGTGGAATTCAGAGTTGAAGCCCAGTGAATTGCAATTTTGTATGATAATATAGTTAGAATATAATTATGCGGTAAGTACAAGCTCTTTGTTATGTCATGGAATGGTACAGAGGAGCAGCCAAATCATGTTGACTAGAATGAGAACTGGTAATGGGTAGGTAGGCTGGTAGGCGGTGGCTGAGTGGTAGCATGCTGGGCTCACATTCACCACGTGATGGATGACGCGGGCTCGAATCCCCACGCTACCACCTCGGATTTTTCAGTCACCGCCAAGTGGCTTAAAACTACCCACATGCTGTCCTGAAGACCACCCATCAACCCGGACTCTAGAGGAAACCGTCCAAGTGAATCAAGGAGGAGTTCCCGGGGGGCAGCATGAGCCAGGAGAAGATGGCGCCACTATAAACACTTGCCTGTGCCATGACGGGCTGGGGCAAACTACCATCCAGGCCCCTTAAGAGAGCCTACCAGCGCTATAGGCGTATTCGTAAAAAAAAAAAAGAGAGAGATTCCCTGTAAATGCTGGCAAGTTTCAAGGTGCAAATTAAAAAGTCTTTCTTCTTTGCAATAATTGTATATTCATCTAGTATATATGCTGGTGTAATAAAACTTCTCTCCTAATAATAATAATAATAATAATAAAAAAGTTATTTGAAACGTAGGGAGCGTAGAGTGTGATGATTACATATATGATCCCCGTATGGGTGGGGCGTGTGGTAGCGCACTTATATGTACGATCGCCATAATCTAAGGGTTAAATACTACAGTTTCAAAGGTCAAGGAGACAGATGAAAACCATGGCTAATTACAGTGTGGTTTGCGTTTCCCTAAAGTGAATTACCATGAAGCTAAATCATCTTTTTGTCGTGGTATTTGCAGGCATGCACACTGTTGGCCCCGAGGAAGTGATATTGCCTCGGCCAGCACCAAGAGACAGCACCGTACACACAAACACCACCTACTTGCTCACGGCCGCCACAGCCAACTACAAGGTGTGTCTGTCGGACTATGTATCTCTTTGTTTGCCTCTGATCGTCCGTCTGTCTACCCATCCGTCCGTCCGTCAGTGTATGCTAAGTCTATATACAGCAAGTCAAGTCATACGCAGGTTTGTGGGAGGAGACACACGGCCGAGGCGTGGTTTATGCGTGACACTGCTTGGAGCCAAACTAGAGAAAGTAGAAACAGGGATTTAGAGCAAACGAGGAAAGGCGGACTAATTTAAATCAATCACTTCAACATGCCCTCCCTCACACCCCACACCGCCGTTTGTAGGCACTGGAATTACAGTCACGCAATAGCACAATAAAAAGACATATTTTTTCGTCAGTGGCTTGCCTGAACGCGCTGTGAAAGGAGGCGAGAATGCACATCCAGAGTGCACACACGGCCCCAACTTTAGTCACCCCTGAACTGGCAGGTATTTTTTTTTATTTTTTTACTCCGTGGCGTCACGCCATCCCCGCCCCAAACCAGCCTCCTGCGCGTACCGGTCGCAGTTTTGAAGCAGAGTGACTTGACTTGGTATATATAGACTTAGAGTGTATGTATATACCTAGCTGTGAATTACAAAAGATAATGAATGCTTATGGGGTCCCTCAATTTCTCATTTGGTCAAACTTAACTTCGAAGCTCATTTAATTTTTGGCTTCAACAACGTCTTAAGAACATAAGGACATAAGATGACTACAAAAGGACAGACGGCGTACACAAGGGAGCTCCTGAAGATAGGTTGCTCATCAAATTCCCCTCCCGCCCATAAATGCATCTAGTCTCCGTTTAACCGTGTAGCAGCGACGGGCCAAATTTGTGGCTTTACCGTGTAGCAGCGACGGGCCAAATTTGTGGCTTTACTGTGTAGCAGCGACGGGCCAAATTTGTGGCTTTACTGTGTAGCAGCGACGGGCCAAATTTGTGGCTTTACCGTGTAGCAGCGACGCAAATTGTGGCTTTACCGTGTAGCAGCGACAGGCCAAATTTGTGGCTTTACCGTGTAGCAGCGACGGGCCAAATTTGTGGCTTTACGGTGTAGCCGATTTGAACCAATTTGTGGACCGTTTAACAGCGACGGGCCAAATTTGTGGCTTTACCGTAGCAGCAGCGCCAAATTTGTGGCTTTACCGTAG
Organism: Eriocheir sinensis; assembly: GCF_024679095.1. Lineage (NCBI taxonomy): Eukaryota > Metazoa > Arthropoda > Malacostraca > Decapoda > Varunidae > Eriocheir > Eriocheir sinensis. The sequence continues at coordinate 55,477 of NW_026112166.1, read as the reverse complement.
CAGCGACGTAACAATTTGTGGCTTTACCGTGTAGCAGCGACGTATTAAATTTAGCTTTACCGTAGCAGCTACGGTCCAATTTTGTGGCTTTACCGTGTAGCAGCGACGGGCCAAATTTGTGGCTTTACCGTGTAGCAGCGACGGGCCAAATTTGTGGCTTTACCGTGTAGCAGCGACGGGCCAAATTCGTGGCTTTACCGTGTAGCAGCGACGGGCCAAATTTGTGGCTTTACCGTGTAGCAGCGACGGGCCAAATTTGTGGCTTTACCGTGTAGCAGCGACGGGCCAAATTTGTGGCTTTACCGTGTAGCAGCGACGGGCCAAATTTGTGGCTTTACCGTGTAGCAGCGACGGGCCAAATTTGTGCCATGATATAAACCCCCAAAAAACAGATGATGCATAAACTGATCACAAATGCGTTGATATATATTATGAAATGGTTTGCGTGAGTGATGATTTTTTCACGTTTTCTCGCTTGGAGGGCCTTTAAGAAACATGATCCAAGCAGCTGTCGGGTTAATTAAAAAAATAATAATAATGTTTTCCTCAACCACATACCTACTCAGTTTGTTTCACTCATCAACCACTCTTTCCGTGAACCAGTTTTTGCCACTTTCTTTCTTGAACTTGCATTTGTCCAAGTTATACCCATTACTGCGTGGTCTCACATCAGTCATAAGAGCACTTTATTTAGATCGCTCATGTTAATCCCCTTAATTAACCCATTTGAACACCTCAATTAAATCCCCACGCAGTCTACGTCTTGCCAAGGAATGCAAAGTGACTCGCTTTCATCTTTTTCTGTACGGTAAGTTCCTAAGCCCTTGGAATATTTTGGTCATTCTCCTTTGCATTGTTTCAAGGGAACGTACATCCTTCCTGTAATAGGGACACCAAAACTGAACAGCATACTCTAGGTGAGGCCTGAGTCCCAGCGTTGTCAAATTATCGTACTCAGCGCATTGCATTTTTGTAGTTTCTCACCGATAACTATTGCAAAAAAGAGCGAAACCCATCAATATTTAACAGTTTTAACGCTAACTCTAATTTCCTATCGTTTTTGTGTGGTTATGACTGTTTTGGCGCCTAAAAATGATAAATAATGGTAATGCCTGGGAGCGTACGTGACTACTGTAACCAGAGCCAAATACAGTTTGAGGATAACTTCTGAGTTCCGGTTGCTTAAACTTCTCAAAATAAAACCCAAGACTACTTGCTCGGTTTCTAGCGATAATACATTGATTTCTGGGTTGAAGGTCAAAGCTAAAGGGGCTATCACACTGGGCAAATTTTCCGTGGATCTTCAGTCAAACCACGATTTCCGCTGGCGTGGTTCTTCTATTTCCGTGGTTTTCTGACGCGTCCACGACCTTCCAAAGCTACGGTAGATTTCACTGAAGGACGACGGTATTACTCACCATCATCATCAGCAGCAGCAATAACAAGAAACAAATGAGAACCACGCCAGCCGATCTCGTGGTTTGACTGAAGATCCACAGAAAATTCGCCCAGTGTAATAGACCCTTTACACGCACACCCAAATCCCTCTCGCAGCTGGTGTGGTCAAGAGGTGTATTATTTAGTGTATAATTACTTTGGAGGTTATTTCTTCCCACACAAAGGATGTTGCATTTGTCACAATTGAACCGCATCATCCATTTGTCGGCCCACTCAAACAAGACATTTAGCTTGGTATTATAGGACACATTCACCTCTCATATCAGCTATTTCTAAAGGTCAAAGAGGGGGTCAGTCGGGTTCTAATGAGTGTTTCTTTAGGTTCACGGTACAGAGGAAGGGTCAGACTACCACCAGGGCCATAAAACTACTCCAGGAAATGCTTAAAACTCCTACGAAAGCCTTGTTAAATATGTGAACTTGGGCGCCGAAATGTTTAGTAATACAGCTCTTAGTTTCTCATGGAGAATTTCAGCATCGTTGTCTGAATTTATCAGTCTACTTATTTTTGTGTCGTCAGCAAACATGCTTATATCGCTGGTTAGAAGCCTTGGGCCAACCATGAGGCCCCACCGGGAAGAAGCCTTGGGCCGACCATCAGGATCCACCGTGAAGAAGCCTTGGGCCGACCATCAGGATCCACCAGGAAGAAGCCTTGGGCCGACCATCAGGATCCACCGGGAAGAAGCCTTGGGCCGACCATCAGGATCCACCGGGAAGAAGCCTTGGGCCGACCATCAGGATCCACCGGGAAGAAGCCTTGGGCCGACCATCAGGATCCACCGGGAAGAAGCCTTGGGCCGACCATCAGGATCCACCGGGAAGAAGCCTTGGGCCGACCATCAGGCCCCACCGGGAAGAAGCCTTGGGCCAACCATCAGGCCCCACCGGGAAGAAGCCTTGGGCCAACCATCAGGCCCCACCGGGAAGAAGCCTTGGGCCAACCATCAGGCCCCACCGGGAAGAAGCCTTGGGCCGACCATCAGGATCCACCGGGAAGAAGCCTTGGGCCGACCATCAGGCCCCACCGGGAAGAAGCCTTGGGCCGACCATCAGGCCCCACCGGGAAGAAGCCTTGGGCCGACCATCAGGCCCCACCGGGAAGAAGCCTACCAGCACAATAGGCCGCAACGTAAAAAAAAAAAAGAATCAACCCAACACTGGGCAGCACAGGCACAGACTTGGAGGAGGGGCTGCTTGGTGTCACAGGCGGCGGTAACGGTGATGAAAAGTAGCATTTTGTTTGTTTCTTTATCTACAGGCTACTTGTATGCGACCAACGAAACATTCCAGCCCAAGTGTGTGCTTAGGCTTGTACTTACTGACACACACACGCAAAACGTCTATGGTTCCTGATTTACACATAAAAAGTGAATTTCTTACTAAATACTTACGATATCTCTCACTAATAAAAATAGATATAATAATATAAGTTACACCTCCATCAAATATATGTGAATACATAAATATAAGAACTAACGCAATAAAAATAAGTGACATCACCTGTTTCTCGTGGTAAAAATAAGCATATTTAGAGAATCTGATATACACAATGTAAGGATTTGCGCTGCTGGCGGACATACAGAAACATTACGTGACTTAGCGAGGAGCCGGAGGATGTGGCAGCGCTGTCAGTTGTCGTATATAGAGGGGTTGCACTGACGTCACGCCGCTTCGCTTTTGTTTTAGGAAAGACAGCTGTCAGCCATTTTGGGAGGCACGAGCGATCAGCTGAGCCCCTGCCCCCTGATGATGGCTGGCGCGTGCCTCCCGTCTTCATAACACAATCTAAGTGAATATGCAAAAAATCTGTACAGTGAGGCTACGCTTTGTTATATAACTACCCATTAGGCTGTTAAATGATGATGGACATACAGCATATACATTTATTATCAAACTTCAAGATATATTTGATGATAAGAACAACGAATATATGACTAAAATAACCCCGGGCAGTGTTTAGTAAGAACATAAGAACGTAAGGGGTTCGCAAAAAGCCCACTGGCCTATACTTGGTAACCCCTGTCAACCTACCGCGAGTGGCAGTGTAGCACCTATCAGTAACAGTAATAGATGGGCCACTAACACACCCACCCACACAGTAATAGATGGACACTAACACCCACACCCACACAGTAATAGATGGACACTAACACACCCACCCACACAGTAATAGATGGGCCGCTAACACACCCACACCCACACAGTAATAGATGGGCCGCTAACACACCCACACCCACACAGTAATAGATGGACACTAACACACCCACCCACACAGTAATAGATGGACCACTAACACACCCACCCACACAGTAATAGATGGGCCACTAACACACCCACCCACACAGTAATAGATGGACACTAACACACACACCCACACAGTAATAGATGGGCCACTAACACACCCACCCACACAGTAATAGATGGACCACTAACACACCCACCCACACAGTAATAGATGGACCACTAACACCCACACCCACACAGTAATAGATGGACCACTAACACACACACCCACACAGTAATAGATGGACACTAACACACACACCCACACAGTAATAGATGGACCACTAACACACACACCCACACAGTAATAGATGGACCACTAACACACCCACACCCACACAGTAATAGATGGACACTAACACACCCACCCACACAGTAATAGATGGACACTAACACACCTACACAGTAATAGATGGACACTAACACACCCACCCACACAGTAATAGATGGACCACTAACACACCCACCCACACAGTAATAGATGGACACTAACACACCCACACAGTAATAGATGGACCACTAACACACCCACCCACACAGTAATAGATGGACACTAACACACCCACACAGTAATAGATGGACACTAACACACCCACACAGTAATAGATGGACACTAACACACCCACCCACACAGTAATAGATGGGCCGCTAACACACCCACCCACACAGTAATAGATGGGCCGCTAACACACCCACACCCACACAGTAATAGATGGGCCGCTAACACACCCACCCACACAGTAATAGATGGGCCGCTAACACACCCACCCACACAGTAATAGATGGACCACTAACACACCCACCCACACAGTAATAGATGGGCCGCTAACACACCCACCAACACAGTAACATGTCGGGGAAAAGCTAAGGAGCTCTCTTGCGGCAAATATGTGCCTCCCAAAATGGCGGGCCTTTGCGGGGCAGCTGAGAAGTGATCAGCTGATCGCTGCTGATGACGTCACGTGCAACCCCTCTTATAGAGGGGTTGCACGTGACGTCATCATTTCATATTCTGATTCTGTTGTTTACTCATGCAGTGTTTTGCTCCAGAAAAAAAGAGTATTAAAAGTTTGTTACTTTTTGGAATGAAGCATTCTCTTTGAAATACAACTCTAACAATACCGCCTACAGGCTAAGGAACGTACTGAATGCTAGCCTTGTGTGAAGTTGTTGAATGCTCCCATTGGCACCAAAACCAGCTTCTTTCAAATCCAAGAAAATAAGCTTTTGTTTGTACTACTGAAAGGAATTTCAATATTAATAAAGTCAAGAAAAGTTATCGGCTACTTGAGATAAATTTGGGGGATTTTGAATTTGTTAAGCAAACGTTGTCGCTTACGATAATCATGGATCTGAGGTTTTCTAGAACCGTAGTGCTATTTTGCATGGTTTAACATATGCAATGGGTGTGTTGGGTACTTATGCCATTGCCCGTTTATCCATCCTTTCTGTAAACGCTCAGTAACATCTTCTCGACAAGTTCATGCTTACCAAGAACTTCCTGTGATCCAAATGACGCCAATTGTTTCATGGCCTTGTTCAGAACATTGGCATGCTCTAGAGCATGGGGCGTGATAGCAGGCCCATCTAGTCTGATAGCCTTGATGATCTCGATATTTATATTCTCAATGTAATCAAAATGTTGTGAAGTGAATGCTTGTATTCTCATTGCATGGTGCAGTGCCTCCACAGTGTTCTGAGAAATTATTCTCCTACGGCTCAAAATATTTTCTTCAGTTTTGTTGATTTTTTTCATGATTTCTGATTTTTTTGAAAGAGCTGCATCATAAAGACTCTTCATATTGAAATTGATTTTCTCCCGCATCACATTTTGTTTTATTATAATTTTTTTCATCCGAACATGATCGGACAAAGGGTGGTGGCAACCTTTGTCTGTGCACTCAGTGTTGGTATCCATATCACACGAGTCTGACTTATTCACTATTTTTGCAATAAAGTACACTGCACCAAGTCCAAGTCCCACTGCAACAGTAAAGGCTCCACCAGCAGCTACAGCTGCCAATGTTGCTGGGTTCATGGCCGCCAATGCTGCACCAGCTGCACCTACTGTTTCTGTGGCTGCCAATGCTGCACCACCTACAGCTGCCAATGTTGCTGGGTTCATGGCTGCCAATGTTGCTGGGTTCATGGCTGCCAATGCTGCACCAGCTGCAGCTGCTTCTTCTGTGGCTACAACTGCTGCTGATCCAGCTGCAGCAGTCCCTTCAGCAACGACTACTGCACCAGCAGCTCCGGCAGCTATAGCACCTGCGCCACAAACTGTAGCACCAAGGACCTCGTCTTCCACGCTGCCCCTGCAGAGGTGACAGGTCACCAAACACTTCCTGCAGTTGTGTGGGTAAACACCATTTCCAGTATCATTTAGATCCTTTTGAATTATAATCTCTTCCATCTCTTCCTTACGCCATTCCTTATTTTCAGATTCCTGTAATTCAAATTTATTGTAGAGTTTTTTATTTACATGAAGTGCTGCTATTGAGGTGGCTAGCTTTTTAATTCCTTCTTTCAAATTATTTTTGCTTGTGTCAAAAAGTTTTTTCTCCCTGCGAACCCTATTGCTAACAGGCGGCGCTCTGCTCAGATGGCTGAAGAAAGCATCGTACTGCTTCCTCATTTCTTCCCACCTCATGGAGGCAATAGCAGCCTGGTTGTTCTCTGAGGTGTTAGTCGTCTTTTGGGGAGTGTAGATGATACCATTATCAAAGCGAAACATTCTTGTGAAGGCAATTCCTGCATTCCTCACTACGGCATCAACTGATGGCTCATCCACGCCATAAGTTGCAAGAAGACACGTGATCTCTGGCACACTGGCTCCTAGCAATGACATGATTTCCCCCAGCACAGCTTTCTGATCCGTAAAATCTCTGTTTACATTTCCCTTGGCAACAAGACCAACACAGTGAAGTTCATCAACACCAATATCTTCTGACATTAGGAACCTTTCCAAGCGAGACTTTACGTGTTCCTGGCGTTGTGCCCCCCGCGTGTCTGCCAGGCCGGGGGTGTCGATGAGCACAACGTTGTACTCGTGCCTCATGCCTTCCTTGTAGTGAATGGTGTACACATTGATGGTGTCTGTCTGGCTCTCCGTCTTCCGGCGACCATCTTCTATCTCTTCTTTGACCTTCAAACGAAAAAGAATCGTGAACTCCACTCCGAAGAGGTGGTTGAGTACAGCGTTGATGAAGGTGGTCTTTCCTGCACCTGTCTCTCCCAGCAGCATCACACACCTGGTGGGGGGTGCCAAGGCATTGTTAGTTACCCTGCCAAAAATAGCCCAAAATAGCCCAGCCAGAATATAACTTGAACCTGTGTCAGGCAAGAACTACCAAACTGTTGGTGTGATAAGGCAGAGCGTACAGCACAGCAAGGCCGTCTATGGAATGCAGAGATCTTGCCTCCATGGCCTTCCATGGCCCTCCTCACTTCACTGTCTTGGTAAAAATCATTGATCATATTCTTATTGAAAAGAAAAAAGAATTCAGTACTTCCCAAGTCTTCAACAGACATATCGTGTCGTTATTTTCTGTTAATTTTAATTTATTTTGTCCTTGGACTGGTGGCTCTGGGTACTAACCTAGAATGACTAGTTATTCGGAAAATCCGGCCCTGGACTGTGACACTGCAGCAAGAGTTCAATATGTAATGTTTTTGCTTCATCAGAATGTGATTTTCTTTGTAATAGTGGCAAGAAGAAAAAACTGAAAGTATGGACGAGCTACTCCTAGCCTGCATCCCACAAGGGAGAGGGTTGTGGGAAAAGACGGCCCAGCAGCTCTGACCTGGTGGGACGGCCATTTGGGCGGCCAATGTGCACCGCCCGGGCGCCTGTCTCTGCATCCTGCCGCGTCTCTTGAGGCTGAACGTAGTAAATATCGAGGCCATCTTCCCGTCGGGCAAAGGCAGATCGTCCCTCCAGCAGCTGTTTCACCTTAGAAGTCTCCATGTGTGGACTCTGTTGATGGAAAACATTAGGGTTGGGGGCATTTGTCTGATCCTATGTGTGTGTGTGTGTGTGTGTGTAATTCACCTCTCACTCATCTCACCTATTTCCTAATCCTCCTTGATCTCACACACCTCACTCACCGCCTCCCTTTCCCCCTCTTTACTCACCTCACATCCCTTCCTACTCCTCCTCTCTCCCACCTCACCTATTTCCTAATCCTCCTTGATCTCACACACCTCACTCACCGCCTCTCTTTCCCCCTCTTTACTCACCTCACATCCCTTCCTACTCCTCCTCTCTCCCACCTCACCTATTTCCTAACCCTCCTTGATCTCACACACCTCACTCACGCCTCTCTTCCCCCTCTTTACTCACCTCACATCCCTTCCTACTCCTCCTCTCTCCCACCTCACCTATTTCCTAACCCTCCTTGATCTCACACACCTCTCTTTCCCCCTCTTTACTCACCTCACATCCCTTCCTACTCCTCCTCTCTCTCACTTTTCCTCCATTACTAAACTACCTCTCACACACCTCACCCCTTTCCTAATCCCCTTCACTTTGTGTTTTATCTCTTTCATTTCAGCTAAGATGGCGCCTAAGAAGTGCAGTACTTGTAACGGTAGCTTCTCAGCTCACTTTTTACAGGGCGTTCTGCTGTCTGTCGACTGTGTCTGTCCAGGCAGCATCTCGAGACAAGACTGCAGGAGCAGGAAGAGAAGATGGAAGAAGGCCAGAATAAAATAATGGAGCTTTCTCTCACCAGGCAGCATCTCGAGACCAGACTGCAGGAGCAAGAAGAGAAGATGGAAGCAGGTCAGAATAAAATAATAGAGCTTTCTCGCACTGTTGCCTCCTTGCAGGAATTCATCCAGGCTAACGTTGCTGTGGTGCCAAACCCTTCTCCAACCGCCCCCTTGCCCTCAGCGGTACCGTCGACACCAGCGGACAACACCACGCAACGGGAGGATGCTAGTGGCACCGCCATGATGGCTTCACCGTCGTGAATGGAGGAGCCAAACCAGCCAGACAAGCGATTTATCCTGTTCATTGCTTCAACAGGTTTGCCATTCTGGAGGAGGAGGACGAGCAGGAGAGCACCTTCCTGGTGGGTGACTCCATGATTCGCCAGCAGGTCGTTGAGTTCTGCGGCAGAGTTCCTCGTCGAAGACGGAACTATTGCTATCCTGGTGCTGGGATCGACGACATAACTGCTGCTCTTGAGGAGATCTCCCCCCAGGCTACTAATGATTCACTGTTTGTTATCCACACAGGTACGAACGACGTCACCACGACCCGGTCTGAGGAACTCCTGGAGAAGTACCGTAGGCTCATCCAGCAGTATAAGACTAAATCCCCTAACATTTTGATTTCAGGAGTTCTACCACGGACTTGGGCGGAGAGCGACTTTTTCAGTAAGGCCTTCAGCCTAAACAATCGCTTACAGACTCTTTGTAGGGAGCTTGACGTGGAGTTCCTAAACGCATGGGACAATTTCTATGGACAAAATGAACTTTTCCACAGGGACGGATTGCACCTTTCTCCCATCGGGGCAGCCAGACTCGGAAGGCTCCTCAACGAAGCAGTGCGTGTCATCCGAGCAAAAACGAGTCACCACGTCCCTCCACCCCGCCCGTGTAAATAGACGCCGTGCATCGCAACAAACCCGTTACCGTTATCCCGCAAGTACCACCAGCTGTATTAACAAGCCTCTAGATAAATTAAAAATCCTTAGTTTCAATGCGCGTAGCCTAAGAAACAAATTTGATGAACTGAGATGTCTTGCTTTAACAGAAAATTTTGACATAATTGCTATAACCGAAACATTTATCGACACCACAAATATTGATTTAAGTTCCGAATACAACATAGATGGCTACAGACTCTTCAACAAAGATCGTGTAAACCGTAGAGGCGGTGGCGTCGCCCTTTATGTCAAAAGCTATTTGCAACCCACTGACAAAACACCGGAAACAGTAACGTTGAACATTTGTGCGTCGATAAACATTGCAAAAGTCAATTTAAATATATCTGTCACCTACAGACCTCCCGGGCAATCACTCGATGACGACCTTGAAATGTACAGCGTCTTAAGGCAGTCACTTAATAACAGCGACTCACTGATATTAGGAGACTTTAACCTCCCCCATATCGACTGGGCGACACTGTCGGGTACAGAAGGCGAGTCACATAGAATGATCGAATTTCTAGAAGAAAATTATCTAAGCCAAATGGTTTCTGAGCCAACTCGACAAAATAATATACTCGACCTTGTTATAACGACCCAAGATAACCTTGTCAGTAGTGTCACGGTAGGAGAACACCTCGGTTCTTGCGATCATAAATTAGTGCGCGTCGACATTAAAGCTCAATCATCAGTGACTGAAAATAAAGTAAAGGTGCCCAATTTCAAAAGAGCTAACTTCATAGAAATCCGACAAAAACTAACAGAAATACAACTATCAGATGACGGCAACGTAGAGGAAGCCTGGCTAAGCCTTAAAAATCACTTACTCAATCAGCAGAACACATTCGTCCCCTTGTGCGAGAAGCGAATTAACACTAATAAAAGCCCACCGTGGTTTAATAGCGAAATTAAACAATCAGTCAATGAGAGAAAATTGTTTTACAGGTTAAAGAAAGAACAAAGCACGCCCGAGAACATTAGACTCTATAATGATGCCAGGCGACGAGTAAAAAGACTAGTAGGTCAGGCAAAGCGTAGATATGAAGAAAATATTGCAGCCAACTGTAAAATAACCCGAAATCTTTCTTCAGTTACATAAACAACAGAAAGGCGATCAAAAGTGGTATTGGACCTTTAACAAACAGCGACGGTGCACTAGTGACTGACAGCCAACACATTGCAAACCTCTTAAACAATTACTTTTCCTCGGTGTTTAATACTAACAGTCTTCCTCTCGCTACCACCAACACCAGTACTATTGTAAATCTCGAGCATGCATTGCCTAATTTTGAAATAACAACCGATGAAGTCCTTAAAGCTCTCCATTCACTTAAAACAAATAAAAGTCCTGGACCTGACAAAGTATATCCAACTCTGCTGAAAGAAACGAAGAGCGAAATACTCTCCTCCCTCACAACCGTATTCAATATGTCCTTGCGACAAGGCATCGTCCCTTCAGATTGGAAAAAGGCTAACGTGACACCGATTTTCAAGAAAGGAGACAAGAAAGTACCAGGTAATTACAGGCCCATTAGTCTAGCTTTGGTTGTAGGTAAGCTACTTGAGAGCATAATTAGAGGCAAAATTGCGAGTTACCTTGAAAGCCACTCATTAATTGGGGACTCACAACATGGCTTCGTAACAAAAGATCCTGCCTATGAAACCTATTAATCTTTTATAACGACCTCTTCACTGTTTATGACGTAACCAAATCACTGGACGTAGTCCATCTTGATTTCCAGAATGCGTTTGATAAAGTCCCACATCATAAAATACTTTACAAATTAAAGCAAATAGGTATTGACGGTCAAGTAAACCAATGGATCGCGAATTGGTTGAGCAACAGACAACAAAGAGTAGTGATTGACGGATTTAACTCAGAGTGGGCGCCTGTCACTAGTGGCGTCCCTCAGGGCTCGGTCCTTGGCCCACTGCTCTTCATTATTTACATCAACGACGTGGATGTTGGACTCAATAACCGCATTAGTAAATTTGCAGACGACACAAAGATTGGTAACTCGGTTCTCACTGACGAAGACAGGCAAAGCCTCCAAGAGGATTTGCACAAAATTTCAGCTTGGTCGGATAGATGGGAGATGCCCTTTAACGTAGACAAGTGCCAGGTCCTTCAAGTTGGAACGAGGAATAAGAAGTTCGAATACGAAATGCGCGGCGTTAAACTCAAAAGCGTTCAATGCGCCAAAGACTTGGGGGTCAAAATCGCGTCAAACCTCAAATTCTCACAGCAATGCATCGATGCAGCAAATAAAGCGAACAGAATGTTGGGCTTCATTAAAAGAAACTTTGTATTCAAGAATAAAGATGTAATACTCCCGCTCTACAACAGTTTAGTCAGACCCCACTTGGAATATGCGGTACAGTTTTGGTCCCCGCACCATGCAAAGGATATTGCTAAATTAGAAGGTGTTCAGCGTCGGGCAACGAAAATGATCCCTTCCTTGCGCAACAAATCCTACGAAGAAAGGCTTTCTATCCTTAACATGTTCTCTCTTGAGAAACGTCGCCTCCGAGGAAAATTGATCGAATGTTTTAAAATACTTAATGGTTTCACGAATGTAGACAGATCAACATTGTTTATGATCGATGACAGTCTGCGCACGAGGAACAATGGCGTAAAACTCAGATGTAGACAAGTAAATTCAGATTGCACCAAATTTTTCTTCACCAACGTTGTAGTGCGAGAATGGAATAAGCTTCCACCATCAGTGGTCCAGTGTAACACGATTGACTCCTTCAAAAATAAGCTCGACCGTCACTTCCTTCAACTTAATATCAACTAGAGTAGAAATGCAACGTTTTGGAGTCTTCTGATTAATGTAAAATCACTTAGGTTTAAGGACAGACCACCAAGTCTGGACCATGGGGTCTGTGTGGTCTGATTTTCTATGTAAATCTATGTAAATCTGCTGCGGGTCTCTCGAGACAGCCAGCCGTTCCCCTACGGAAGAGCACAGAGCTCGTAGTACCGATCTTTGGGTAGGACTGAGACCACTCACACACAACACACCGCGACAACGAGGTCACAACTCCTTGCCTGACGTCGCGTATCTACTCACTGCTGGGTGAACAGGGGCTACACGTGAAAGAAGATAAACCCAACGTATCTTCACCCGGCCGGGGAATTGTGAGCCAGACGCTCTACCCCTGAGCTACCGGGCCGTGTGTATGTGTGTGTGTGTATGTGTGTGTTTGTGTGAGAGAGAGAGAGAGAGAGAGAGAGAGAGAGAGAGAGAGAGAGAGAGAGAGAGAATAACATTATTACAGTAAATACCCTATACTCCGAACACGGATCATCCCAAAATACCAATTGTCCGAATTTCAAAAAATGGCTGACAAGAATTCCAAATGCTCCTAGTAGCGCCGAGCAGCGAGGACTAGGAACTCAGGAGATTTTAATTTAGTCTCGGCGTTAACACCCGAATATTCAGTTCATTTGCGGACTGCATAGTGTCCTACATCGCCGAAAAGATGACTCCCACGGCTTCTACAAGTGGCAATCCTCAGGCGATGGTCGAGGACAAGTGAAAAAGATAAAGTGAGTTGAACATTACGTTTAAAATGAATTTTGCACACTAATCATATTTGGTAAGTTGCTACAAATGAGTTAAAAGTGAATATATTAAGTGAAAACCCAATACCCTGCCGGCCTCGACTCGACTCCATGATTGTCAGAGGGGTTCGCCTTTGTCGGCAACCTGGCAGCTACTCTCAAGACGAGTCTCAGCGGTCATTTTTTTTAAATGGCGCCATGTTTACGACAACCACGACTTTACTGACCGATTGGCCGACAGTCGCAGACGGTCTTGACGACAGTCTTGCAAACTGTCTGTGAACTGGTTGGCCGACCAGATGGCCAGCAGTTGCCAAGGACTTGGCCGACTGTCTTAGCGACTGTCTTGGCGGCAGCCTTGCCGACTGTCATCGAATTCTACCCAGGAATTTCAAAGGATAATTTGGCCGTAAACATCTTAATAGCACTCTCCATGGGTTCCGGGGTATATGGGCTACAATACTTAGGCCGAGACTTTCCGCTGTATCTAGGGTTGCCACCCATTCCTTAAAATACGGAATCGTTCTGTATTCGAGAGTGAAATGTAGCATTCCCTATTGAACCAATGCGGAATTCCATTTGTTCAGTATTTGGCGTCATGAGTGGTCAAGCAGATAAAATTCAGTATCTTAAAATTGTAGTGAGCGCATTTTTCGGTTAGTCACAAAACCAGTCCGTAAAATTTGTCAAGGTTCTCCTAAAATATTTGTAACAAACTCGACGCAACGTCTCTCCCTTTTCCTCCTGGCCTTACCAACAGCGGGCAGCGGCTGGCAGTCATGGCAGCTCGAGAAATTTGAAGAGTTCCCACCTTAAAGTATGGATCCGTTCCGTATTGGAGAGTGATCGAGATGTTGCATTATTCCACATTTTTTCTAATTTTAGGGTGACGACCCTAATTGTGTCAATCACCCCAAGAGGGAGGCAGCAGGAGTGCGTGCGTGCTGTGCTGGCACCCAAATTTGTGCCAGTGAAACGTAACCATGCCCAGAAGTTGTTGTTGTGCTTGTGATTGCAAAATGAAATTACAAATCTTATGATGGCGGCAGCGTTTGCCAATATTTCTGAGCCGCCAGTCGTCACGAATTAACGCCCTTCATTGTGCTAGAAATACACTGCCGAATTTTGGTTCACGAATGTGCACGAATATGCAAGTCATCCTGTGTCGTGTACAAGTTCGGCATCTTGCTTGCCTGTTCTCGGCCTTTCGGGGACACGTCTGGGTCCACCGCGCGACTTTTGACAGCATGTCACTACCGACACGAGAGTTTCATGTTGCATGAAAAATTCGCGGTCCTTCGCCGAATGTGCACGAATACATTTTTTTTTCTTTTTACATATGGCGCTCCGGTAGGCTTATAAGAACATAAGAACATAAGAACGCAGGAGTCTGCAGGAGGCCGGTAGGCCTGTACGAGGCAGCTCCTTTGACCCTAAGCTCCCGTGTATCTAACCCCACCTAATATCGCTGTCCATGAATTTATCTAGTCTATTTTTTAATGTGACAATTGTATTGGCACTCACCACATGACTGCTAAGCCTATTCCACTCATCCACCACCCTGTTAGTAAACCAATTTTTGCCTATGTCCCTGTTGAATCTGAATTTATCCAGTTTAAACCCGTTACTTCGTGTCCTACCCGGTTCTCTTACCAACAAAACCTTATGAATGTCTCCCTTATTAAAGCCCTTCATCCATTTATAAACCTCGATCATGTCTCCACGCACCCTTCGCCTTTCTAGAGAATGCAAGTTTAACTGTTTGAGTCTTTCCTCGTATGGCAAGTTTCTCAACCCCTGAATCATCTTAGTCATCCTCCTCTGCACTGATTCTAACATTTTGATATCCATTCTATCGTAGGGTGACCAGAACTGAACCGCATAGTCAAGATGAGGTCTAACTAATGCTAAATATAGTTTGAGGAAGACTTCGGGGCTTCTGTTGCTTACGCTCCTTGAAATAAATCCCAGTACCCTATTAGCTCGATTTCTAGCTTGAATGCATTGTGCCCTTGGACGGAGATCAGAGCTCACTAAGACCCCTAAATCCCTCTCGCACCCAGACCTGCTTATGAGAGTCATTTAAGCAATAGTTGTGAGAGGGGTTGCAGTAGTTGGAGTAACAGCTGCATAAGGAGTTGTAGTAGTAGTAGTAGTAGTAGTAGTAATTAACAGCTGCATAGGGAAGTAGAAGGTAACGGTAGTACAAGGCAATGCTACTTGTAGATATGGTTGTAGTACAGCTGCATAAAAAAATCATAGTTCAAGGTTGCAGTATCGAAATAAAGAACAGTAGCAGGAGGAAATATAGGCTTTGCTATTGCCCTTATCAGCTGACTGGCCGTGGTAAAATACACAATAAAGGAGAGAAATAAGGAGTCTCCGTAATCGTTGTAGTATTAAGAACAGCGAGTAGCGGGCTTTTTTATTGTTTCCTTTTCTTGTGCCCTTGTGCTGAGCCTTTGCTGTAAAATAAAGGGGGAGGGGGGCAGGGCGTCATTTAGGGTCTTGGGGGCAGTTGCCCCCCAAGTTGCCCCCAAGCCTCAGTTTGCCCCCCCTACCAGCGAAGCCTCAAGAAGTAACAGCAGCTGGATTTAGTTATATATATTGTTACGAATGTGCTGTATGTGAATGATTGTATGTGTAATGTGATGAAATTGTAGCATGATGCAATGTTAGCTCAGCATGGTGCAACTCTACTTGTTGGGACAAGAGAGACAGAGGGGAGCCCGGGGCCTCCGGCCGCCGGGCAGGAAGTGCTGAGTCGGCAGGGTGGAGGGTGGCGAGCGAGAGGCGCTGAGGGGTGGTTGAGAAGACGCGTGTCTGGGCTTGAGAGAGTGTTGAGCTGCTCCGCTCGCGAGCTGTGTGCATCCGGTGTGCGTGTCTGCCGTGCCCCTGTACTGTGCCTGATTAACTAACTGTTCTGTGCCCTTGAAAGTTGCTGTACTGTGTGAGGAACCTGTCATTAAACTAGAACTTAGTGTTGAACGTGTATCCTTTGTGCCCTGCCTCGTTCCTGCTCCCCTCGGTGTTCTGTGTGGGCCGCTGTGAGTGACTGGTGCCCGTGTGGCTGTTCTGGTGGGGATCACGCCACCTGCCTGCCCGTGTATGGTGTGTGGTAGGGGGGGTGGCGTAACAATATATATATATATATATATATATATATATATATATATATATATATATATATATATATATATATATTTTTTTAATTATTATTATTATTATTATTATTTTGTTGTTGTTGTTGTTGTTGTTGTGTGTGTGTGTGTGTGTGTGTGTGTGTGTGTGTGAACAGTCAACACTGAGCGGCAGTATTAGGGTTCCGGGAGCAGCAAAGACAGACGTGCTGTAGCCTGTTTAGGAGGTGGGCCTCAGAACTGGTGACGTCGCGGTGGGGGCCTGTGAGAGTGCCAAGCCTAGTGCTTTCCCCATCTCTATCTCGCCCCTGTGTCACTGTGTGCTGTGTGTGTGGATCTACAGTGAGGGTGTAAGCTAGATGAGTGTGCGTGATTTATGCTGAAAAACCTTGCTTATGTGGTTTAAAAAAAGCCAAAAAATATATATATAGATATATATATATCTATATATATATATATATATATATATAAATATAGAGAGAGAGAGAGAGAGAGAGAGAGAGAGAGAGAAAGCTGATGAAGCTCTTTGCTCACCAAACTGTCTCTGCCCCCCCCAAGAAAAATCTGAAATGACGCCCCTGGGGGGGGGGGGGGCAGGAACGATGGGTTTAGTTATTCCCTTTGATAGTTACGAATCACCGTGGTATGATATTAAAAGTCAAATAAGCAATAAAAGATAAATAAAACCCGCACCTCACATGGCTACCACCTATAACTTCCACTACAACTACTACCGCTATTACTGTCTACTATCACTACCAGCACCACCACGGCTTAATACTATTACTACTACCGCTATTACTATCTACTATCACTACTAGTACCATTTAATACTATCACAATCATCACTTTTCCCTCCCCATAATCTTGCTTACCTTATTCCAGCGTTGCCAAGTCTCCCGGTGCGGTTCTCCCCTTTCAATCGTACATTCAGAAAGGCACGTCAGACCCAGCTATAAAAGTGCCCCGTCCCGTCCCGCCCCGCCTACTGTATATACGAAGCGTTGCTCCCGCCTCAGAGGGTGGATGAGTGCTTGAGTGTGCCTGCCTGTCTGCCCCGTGCACTCACTCGGTGCCATTAATATCTGGCCACGCTGGGCAGAGTTGCCACGTGTATCTTTTTGTGCAGAAACGGCGATGGTGGCGCCCATGCATGTGTGTCGAATGTTTTAGATATATTGTAAAAATGAAATGGAAGTATACTTGGATACAAAATAATAAATAGTTAAACTTTAATATAATAATACTTAAAATACATTTGTGTTATGCACGTCTATTTCGTGTGGTGATGAATAATTTTCTTTGTAAACTGAAGGGTGGCAGCAACCCACACCACCACACCCAGGCGTAAGCAAAAGTTGTTTCCCTTGTTGTGCTTTCCTTCCTACCATTGTATCATTTTAGTTTCATGGTGCTGCCCACACATGTACTAATAGTTGTATAATGTCCTGCCTGGGGGTTGGGATGGCATGTTCCTCCCTTCTCCCTTAATTGTTGTTTACCTGCAACAATAAACTATCAATCAATGTACTAATAGTTGTATAATGTCCTGCCTGGGGGTTGGGATGCCATGTTCCTCCCTTCTCCCTTAATTGTTGTTTACCTGCAACAATAAACTATCAATCAATGTACTAATAGTTGCATAATGTCCTGCCTGGGGGTTGGGATGCCATGTTCCTCCCTTCTCCCTTAATTGTTGTTTACCTGCAACAATAAACTATCAATCAATGTACTAATAGTTGTATAATGTCCTGCCTGGGGGTTGGGATGGCATGTTCCTCCCTTCTCCCTTGTTGTTTACCTGCAACAATAAACTATCAATCAATGTACTAATAGTTGCATAATGTCCTGCCTGGGGGTTGGGATGGCATGTTCCTCCCTTCTCCCTTGTTGTTTACCTGCAACAATAAACTATCAATCGATCAATCATCAGGCGCGGGATGTTTAACAAACCCAGGTTTTCCTGATATAACAGGGAGACTGGGGGTAAATATTTATTCTTCTGGTGCAGGGAACATCCAGGGATCATGTGACCTATTTCAGTTCCCGACATGGCAGCCTCCCATACCAAAATTATATTGTGAACTAGGGATGGCACTCGAGTTCCTTAAAATGCGGATTCCTTCCGTGTTGTAGAGTGAGATGCTGCGATCCGTTTTGAACCGATACGGAACGCCTATTGTTCCATATTTAGCTATCTGAATGGTCAAGCAGATAAGACTCAGTATCTTAATTAAATTTGTAGTGAGCGTATTTTTCGGTCAGTCACAAAAACAGTCCTTTAGCGTATGCATTTGTTAAGGGGGGCGGGTTGTTATATGGGCTAATCCCATGTTAAAATGTGTATGCTCTTGTTGCTTAATTCTCCTCCTTTATTTTATGAAAAATTTATTTAATTCAAAAAGCATTTTGATCAGAAAGGATAAGAGAATAAAGTTTACCCTTTTATTATTTGTATAAAATAGCAAAAAATATTTTTTATCGATCGATGAATAAAAAATCAGCATAAAAATATTCATCAAAATTCAAAATCAACATCAAACAAAATGTACTAGAGTAGGAATACTTCCTTTTGCATAGTTTTACAAAACTGGAATAGAAAAAAGTAGTGTAATACGAAGTTTATAGGATGAGAAAAAAAAGATAACATTTCAAGAAAGCAACCGATGAAAGTTGGTTTGTCGGTAAATTTGACGTGTTGAACCTAGAGACTTGCATTTCGCAGGCTACATACTGCAATATGATATAGAGAGTAAGTAGACAAAGTTTCCCTTACTCACCATCACTGGTTGTGTATATGTTACAGGGAAAGTGTGAAAGCAGTCATTTCATGAAATCCCTAGTGAATTTGTGAAATGGATTTTTCATTTTGCTAAGTTATGGAACCTAACGTAACCTATCCTACCCTAAACTACTCTAACCTAACCTAGCCTACCCTACCCTAAAATAACACTAACTATAACATAACCTTACTTACAAAATTATTCAATGTTATGTTATTTTAATAAGGTTATGTTATGATAAGTAAGGTTAGGTTAGTTTGGGTAGGTTAAGGTAGGTTAGGTTAGGTTAGGTTAGTTTAGAGTAGAGTAGGTAGGTTAGGTTAGTTTAGGTTAGTTTAGGGTAGGATAGGTTACGTTAGGTTCCATAACATAGCAAAATGAAAAATCCATTTCACAAATTCACTAGGGATTTCATGAAATGACTGATTTCACACTTTCCCTGTTACATATACAGGCCTTTACCGGTACTTGACCCCACCACACAGAACAAGATCTCAGCTTCTTCATGATTTTTTTCAGCATATTTCTGAGAAAAAACAGGGTTTCATTTCGCAAAATGAATGACCTTCAATATCAAAAAAGGCATCTGTATGTACACTGGATTTCAAAAGTATCAGTGCATAATGTGCGTGAAACCTTTTGGACAACAGTACGAACATCGATCAGTGAAATGTTGATGTCCGACTTGCCACATGTTGGTAGCCCTGATGTCCAGAGATGCCATACAACTACCAGTACCGATATCCCCTTCCTACTATATAATTATATATAGCTTATTTTAGTGTTTATAGAAATAGACGTTGGTCATACAGTGTGACGTTGGTAATTTATCATGGGAGACAGATATACGGTACCATGGTTCACACTGGTGGCTACGTATACAGGGCTATCACTATGCGCTGATAGTGCTGGCATGTGACAAACAACGACTCTTATCTTGTATCAGTACACCTAACCCCTCATGTGTCACGTTAACACATCACCTACGAAATGCACTGTACAATACTGTTATGCCGGACGTGTTACTTGGGTTCCGTGTCGCCGTCAGGAGACTCCGTGGGAGGGAGATATGTAAACACTTTGCACAGCTTCTGAATTTAATATTCTTCCTTAGTAGTACACTTCACTGACTCTTCACTTACCACTAGCTTACTATGACTGGGACTGGCCCTCTCTCGCCCTCTTCTCCTATATATATCCAGAACAGTACAGTCTAGAATGTTACAGTATATTTCAGATCATACAAGAACATGTAGCAAAAATATATGCGAGTTGGCAACACTTCCCGCCTGGTGCCTGGCCGCGCCCCGCGGGGCGCGGACGGCTCGCCTTGCTCCCCGCCCCCTTGCTCGTTTCTCCGGGAGCCTTCTAGAGGCCTATGGTCGCCGGAGGAAGCTTCCAGCACAACACTATCCCCCCCTCTTAATTGTGATCGTCCCGATCACACACTTAACTATATACAAACGTAAGAGAATTAATCAAAAACATAATAATCGTCGTATCGCTGTGGACGCCTGCGTTGTCTCTGTCTTCTGCTCGGTGCCTCCTGCACGTCTGTCTCCTGGAGCGCCTCGTCGTCGTCCGCTTCTTGGGGTGTCCCTGGAACATCTGCCGAAGCCGGGAGGTTATCTCTCTCGGCTGAAAGGTCCAGAAGGCTTATGTCGTCGTCGACCTCCTCTCGGTCCTGGACGTCCCTTTCGTTTTCGTCGGCTGGTGGGTGTCTGTAGTTGTTCCAGGTGTAGTTTCCCGGACCGTGGTACCTCCATAGGCGGTTGACGTGGACAACATTCGGCTTGGTCCTTTCCGTTCTCCGGATTCGGTAAGTCACGTCGGAGAGGCGTTCTAGCACAGTGTAAGGGCCTTCCCAGGGGCTCTGTAACTTCGGAGACTGTCCTTTCTTCCTCTGCGGGTTGTAAAGCCAGACTTGGTCTCCTTCCTTGAAGTCAACGTGGCTTGCCCTCATATTGTAACCGCGCTTCATAGCCTCCCCGGAGAACTTAAAGGCACCACGGACTTGATGGTGCACCTCTTCCAGCCGTTCCTCTAGTTGACGGGCAAAACTGGAGGCGTCCCTTGGAAGGCTTTCCCCAGGAGGCCTTCCTGTCAGTAGGTCCACCGGCAATCGCAGCTCACGTCCAAACATCAGCTTTGCCGGTGAATACCCCTTAGACTCGTGGGCGGCAGACCTGTAGGCCATGAGAAGCGCAGGCAGCTTCTGATCCCATGAAGACTGATCATTGTTGCACTGCTTGGCCAACTCCTGGCCCAACGTCCAATTAAACCTCTCCACCATTCCATCTGACTGTGGGTGCAGAGGGGTGGTCCGGGTCTTGATACCCAGAAGCTTGCAGCACTCAGCAAGGACTGTTGACTCAAAATTCCTTCCCTGGTCGGAATGGAGCTCGTTAGGCACACCGAAGCGACAGAAGAACTCCTCCACCAAAACCTTGGCGATGGTAGTGGCTTCCTGGTCAGGGATGGCGTAGGCTTCCGGCCACTTGGTGAAGTAATCCATTGTGACGCAGATGTACCTATTTCCGTTCGTCGTCAGAGGCAAGGGTCCTGCTATATCCACTGCCACCCGTTCCATGGGGTTCCAACCTGGTATAGTTGCAATGGGGCACGGTGACGCTTCTTGGGGCCCTTCTTTGCACAGCACACCTCACACGCGTGACACCATTCTTCCACGTCCTTCCTCATGCCAACCCAGTAGAACCTTTGGCGCAGGCGACTCAGTGTCTTCTTTACCCCTAGGTGTCCGCTGGTGATGCTGTCATGCATTTCTTTCAAGACGCCTTCCCGGGACTTCACAGGTAACACCGTGGACCAGTAGTGGTCAAGACCATCATGAGAGACCCAGCGTCGCTGCAACACCCCGTCGTCTATCCGAAGAGTGTCCCACTGAGTCCAGTAATTCTTGGTGGTAGGGCTTTCTCTCGAGATGACTTCCCACCCAGGTCGCGTTGACGACTGACTCAATTAATTGGTCTCAGATCTCGGTCCTCCCGCTGCAGTTTTCCCAAGTCTTCCCATGGCACCTCCGCTGTCTGTTCCACTTGGCAGCCCGTCATGGTGGTTTTCCTGCACATTGATATCTTCGGGGCATGTACAGGACAGACTGGTCGTTGCCCCCGTGAACCAGTTCTCCTTCCCTCGCCCGAGTGGTGGTCCCTCGCCAGGGGCACATTTTTCCGACACTCATTCTTCCAGTGCCCCTTTTCTCCACAGGTCCAGCACTTGGGTCCTTCCCTGGGCTTCTTCCTAGCGCCACCTTCATATTCCTTCTTCCTCTTATAGCATTCGTTCTCCTTGTGCCCAACCTTCTCGCAGTACCAGCACGTTCCTTGGAACCTGTCTGTGTCGCTGACAGCGCCCTTTCGTGCCCTAAAGCCAGAAGTCGAGTCGTCCCTGAAGCTTGACAAGCTAGACCTAACAAAGGACTCAAACTCCATGGCACGTGTCAGAGCTTCCTGCATTGATGTTGGCTTAGCTTGGTTCACTTGTATCTTCAGCTGAGGGCTGTCTAGGGCATCGATGAATTGATCACGCAGCAAAACCGTCAGCAGGTCAGGAGTGGCACCTGGGTATGCCTTGTGCGCCATGCTCTCAAGATCCTGAGCGAGTTCCTGAAGAGACTCGCCGCGCCTCCTGTTGCGGGTTCTGAACCTAACCCTGAAAAGCTCGTTCTGGTGCTTGGTCCCATATCGTTGTTCCAGCGCCTGTGCCAGCCCGCTGTAGCTGCCCTTTGTCGCATTGTCGAGCTGAGCAAGGACCTCCAGCGCCGCCCCTTTCAGGCTAGTGGCCAGCTGTACCGCGCACTCTTGGTCATCCCATCCGTTCCGGGCTGCCAACAGCTCAAACTGAGCGCGGTAAGCCTCCCAGGAGACCTTGCCATCAAACTCCTGAGGCTTCTTTCTAACAGGCGAACCCAGCAGACTCATGGGGCTGGCGGAACTTCTTGCAGGGATAAACTCAGGCGAAACAGGGCTCAAACTACCCCGGACTTGCGTAGGAGAAGCATCTTGGGTACAACTAGCCCCTGCAGGCACTGGCTGTCCGTTTCCAGCCAAGCAGTCTTCAAGGGCCTTCACTCCAGTGTTCCCAGTGGAAAAAACTAAAACGTACCATAAAAAATGATCAAAATGTAAAAATGTACCACATGGCTGAAAAAAAGTACCAAATAAAGTATCAACCGGTAATTTTAGGTAATTTATATTTTACAGTGAGGAAATTACTTAAATATTATTTTTTTTAACTCTTACGTCTGGCAGTGATGTAGGGTGTACACAGTCTGCAGTGTCTATTGCAGCATGATGACTTGTATGGTAACAGAGAGAGAGAGAGAGAGAGAGAGAGATTAAAACTTATAATTAAGATAACACAGACAATGTAGCTGATGCAGATATGATAAAACAACAAGAATATTAGTTATATAAATCATGTCAGAGTAGCTTCGCTTCAATCGTTTCTATGATTCCATGGCGCAATAAATGTTATTTAGTACTATTTCAATATTATGTAAGTTTTGCAGCTACTTCATGCACACACTATCACGAGAAAGTAACATTTTAGCATGTTTAATGTCTTTCATTACCTAATAGTACTTAAAAAAAAAAAAAAACTTACGCTGTTGGAATTTCCGCTTGTCTCCTCGGTCCTGTACACGTCTTGCTCTTGTATCCGACTCAGCGTCACCGGGGCAACGCGTATACTCTGCCCCATCAGCTGCTACATGTATACTCAGATACATGATTTTAACGGGTCACAAAAACACAGAAACACTGATCTGCGGTAGAATATATACGTAAATACAAATTTATACCGGCTTTTACTTTTTTTCACATTTCCCTGGATGCATCGGTGAGACGAAAATGTATCATTTTTCTTACTAAATTAGTAAAAAAGTATCAAATTTTTCCTCAATGATAATTTCGTACCACTTTAGCTTAATGTCGTAAAAATGTACCGCTACCGACAAAAAGTATCAAAATGGTACTTTTGTACCGTCACTGGGAACCCTGCTTCACTCTGTCACTTACGTCACAAACTGCCTGTTCAGTACGGTTCACCTTTCCCTGCACTTCTAATATTTCTTTGTGTGTCGTCTCCCGTACCACCTCCATCTCTTGTTGAAGATTTGTGTGTTCTTTCTCCACTTCTATCAGGCGTTGTCCCAAGTTCGTGGTCACATCAGTCATTTCTCTTCGCACTGATTCACTTCCATCTTGTACTGCTTTTAGCTGTAGCTGTAATCCTGTGAAGCGATCTTCTAGCTGTTCTTTGAGTTCTTGGAGTGTTCCTTCTTGTTGTCGCTGTGCTATTTCTTGTTGTTGCTGTGCTCTTTCTTGTTGTTCTTTGAGTTCTTGGTGTGCTCTTTCTTGTTGTTCTTTGAGTTCTTGGTGTGCTCTTTCTTGTTGTTCTTTGAGTTCTTGGTGTGCTCTTTCTTGTTGTTCTTTGAGTTCTTGGTGTGCTCTTTCTTGTTGTTCTTTGAGTTCTTGGTGTGCTCTTTCTTGTTGTTCTTTGAGTTCTTCTTGGTGCTCTTTCTTGTTGTTCTTTGAGTTCTTGGAGTGTTCTTTCTTGTTGTTCTTTGAGTTCTTGGTGTGCTCTTTCTTGTTGTTCTTTGAGTTCTTGGTGTGCTCTTTCTTGTTGTTCTTTGAGTTCTTGGTGTGCTCTTTCTTGTTGTTCTTTGAGTTCTTGGAGTGTTCTTTCTTGTTGTTCTTTGAGTTCTTGGTGTGCTCTTTCTTGTTGTTCTTTGAGTTCTTGGTGTGCTCTTTCTTGTTGTTCTTTGAGTTCTTGGTGTGCTCTTTCTTGTTGTTCTTTGAGTTCTTGGTGTGCTCTTTCTTGTTGTTCTTTGAGTTCTTGGTGTGCTCTTTCTTGTTGTTCTTTGAGTTCTTGCTGTGCTCTTTCTTGTTGTTCTTTGAGTTCTTGGTGTGCTCTTTCTTGTTGTTCTTTGAGTTCTTGGTGTGCTCTTTCTTGTTGTTCTTTGAGTTCTTGGTGTGCTCTTTCTTGTTGTTCTTTGAGTTCTTGGTGTGCTCTTTCTTGTTGTTCTTTGAGTTCTTGGAGTGTTCTTTCTTGTTGTTCTTTGAGTTCTTGGTGTGCTCTTTCTTGTTGTTCTTTGAGTTCTTGGTGTGCTCTTTCTTGTTGTTCTTTGAGTTCTTGGTGTGCTCTTTCTTGTTGTTCTTTGAGTTCTTGGTGTGCTCTTTCTTGTTGTTCTTTGAGTTCTTGGTGTGCTCTTTCTTGTTGTTCTTTGAGTTCTTGGTGTGCTCTTTCTTGTTGTTCTTTGAGTTCTTGGTGTGCTCTTTCTTGTTGTTCTTTGAGTTCTTGGTGTGCTCTTTCTTGTTGTTCTTTGAGTTCTTGGTGTGCTCTTTCTTGTTGTTCTTTGAGTTCTTGGAGTGTTCTTTCTTGTTGTAGCTGTGCTCTTTCTTGTTGTTCTTTGAGTTCTTGGAGTGTTCTTTCTTGTTGTTGCTGTGCTCTTTCTTGTTGTTGCTGTGCTCTTTCTTGTTTCTCCCCCTGTAGTCTCAAGGCTTCCAAAAGTTCAGTCAACATGTCGTCCCTCTGGGCAGCTTGGGAACGAGTCTCCATGGCGAAAAACAAATGCATCCCACTCCTGACACCAGTGTTATGCCGGACGTGTTACTTGGGTTCCGTGTCGCCGTCAGGAGACTCCGTGGGAGGGAGATATGTAAATACTTTGCACAGCTTCTGTAGTTTAATATTCTTCCTTAGTAGTACACTTCACTCGGACTCTTCACTGGCCGCTAGCTTACTATGACTGGGACTGACTCTCTCTCGCCCTCCTCTCCTATATATATCCAGAACAGTACAGTCTAGAATGTTACAGTATATTTCAGATCATACAAGAACATGTAGCAAAAATATATGCGAGTTGGCAACGGACTGCTCGCCTTGCTCCCCGCCCAACGTTGCCAGATTGTTGTACTCAGCCTCTTATAATTACCAACTTCCGACCCCAAAACTGTCTCAAGGGCCCCAGTAACTAGATTCATTTATATTTATCGTTAAAATAGTTAATTCCTGAGGTTTCTTGGCAATAGTTATGCGTCAAAAACCGGTAAATACTATGCTATGAGTACGATAATCTGGCAACGATGTCCCCGCCCCTTTGCTCGTTTCTCCGGATTGATTGATTGATAGTTTATTGTTGCAGGTAAATAACAAGGGAGAAGGGAGGATTAACATGGCATCCCAACCCCCAGGCAGGACAGAGATCATTAATTATAACATTGTACCTGACATAATTACCCAAAGTTGCTGCCAGGCCTTTGGTAATTACAGGTGTACTTGCCCAGGAATGTTATCAGTATTTACATTATAATTCCTTTTTCTGTTAACAAACCTCAACATATGTTTTCGTGTTTGTACAATGGAGATCTTTATTTTTTGTAACTCAACTAGTCAGCCATTCCCCTTTGCTGTATTTTACAACAATAAATATTTCAAATCAATTCATAAAGTTCTAAATCCCAAACATGTCCAGCGTACGACACTTTCTTTAACAAAAATTGATTCATGCTTCCCAGGTGCCATGAAGCTATTAGTAATTATGTTTTAGGATCGTAAGGGTAATAAAAAGATAAATCCCGTCCTTGGAGGGGCCGGAATCGGTATTTAGGGCAATAGTTATACATTTCAAAGCGTCGAGTACGATACCTTGATCACCACTGGCCAGATGCAAAGGTGCCATGTCGCCATATATTTACCCTCCCGTGTTTACCATTTCCTGACCTCCTGGACACATACAATGTCACTCATTTATCATTAGAGTTAAAACCATTACTTCCCGATGTATCCAGACCATCGCTAAGTGTCAAATAAGCGATAAATACGAGAATCCATGAAGGACGAGCGTGGACCGTGCCGTTAGAAAGGCGCATCATCATCATCATCATCATCAGCTTTGTTTATGTGAGGGCCACGTTTTGAAGGCGGAAGAGGAAGCTACTGGCTCTCCGGGATAGGTAATATTAACGCTGTTATTTCCCCTCGTGACCCTCTCAGTTTGGCAGACCTCATGTAAGATAAACAATGGTTATCATGCAGTTTATCTTGATTTCAGTAAGGCCTCCGATAAGGTACCTCACCAGAGACTGTTAAATGAAGTCAGGGCTCATGGGATACGAGGGATTTGCCTGGGGCGGGGCGGGGCGGGTTATTGGGGTGGCGGGGCAAAGGGGTGGGGCTGAGGCAAGGCTATGGGTAAAGTTTGGGGGCTTGGGAACATTGAAGAGGGTTGATTTGGGGCTAGACGGGGCGGGTTATTAGCGTGGCGGGGCAATGGGGGCGTGGGGGATATGGGGCAAATTGGAGGATTATCTAGGGAAAGGACGGGGAATGTTATAGGGCAGCGGGGCAATGGGGTGGGGCTAGGCTATGGGGGCGTGGGGGATATGGGGCAAATTGGAGGATCATCTAGGGAAAGGATGGGGAATAATGTTATAGGGCAGCGGGGCAATGGGGTGGGGCTAGGCTATGGGGGCGTGGGGGATATGGGGCAAATTGGAGGATAATCTAGGGAAAGGATGGGGAATGTTATAGGGCAGCGGGGCAATGGGGTGGGGCTAGGCTATGGGGGCGTGGGGGATATGGGGCAAATTGGAGGATCATCTAGGGAAAGGACGGGGAATGTTATAGGGCAGCGGGGCAATGG
Source organism: Eriocheir sinensis (assembly GCF_024679095.1). NCBI lineage: Eukaryota > Metazoa > Arthropoda > Malacostraca > Decapoda > Varunidae > Eriocheir > Eriocheir sinensis. The sequence continues at coordinate 27,917 of NW_026112166.1, read as the reverse complement.
GGTGGGGCTAGGCTATGGGGGCGTGGGGGATATGGGGCAAATTGGAGGATCATCTCGGGAAAGGACGGGGAATGTTATAGGGCAGCGGGGCAATGGGGTGGGGCTAGGCTATGGGGGCGTGGGGGATATGGGGCAAATTGGAGGATCATCTAGGGAAAGGACGGGGAATGTTATAGGGCAGCGGGGCAATGGGGTGGGGCTATGGAGCAAGTTGGGGCGGCATTATGTAACTTTCGCTCCTCACATCAGCTACTTTTAAAGGTCAAAGGTCAGTCGGGTTCTAATGAGTGTTTCTTTAGGTTCACGGTACAGAAGAAGGGTCATACTACCGCCAGGGTCATTAAGCTCAGTAGCTATAGGCATGGGGTAAGCCTTGGCATGGCCCCCACTAGGCTGTTTCTTTAGTTGTGCTGCAATTTCTGTGTTTTTCTGTGTCTTGTTTTCCCAGATAGTGTTAATATATTCTTGGGGGCTCCGTGGTGCAGTGGTTAGCGCACTCGCCTCACAATCGAGAGAGCCCGGGTTCGATTCCCGGGCGGAGTGGAAAAATTTGGGCGGCTTTTCCGATACCCTACGTAGCCCCTGTTCACCCAGCAGTGTACCAGGTATTAATCGGGGGTTGTGTCCTGTCTCCTGGGGTCTGTTCCCTTCTCCTATAATTCCTTCCCCTTCTGTCTCTCTCCGGCATATGACCACAGATGTTGCGCCGACTAAACGAAACTTTCCAACTGTTCCTTTCTATAATTCCTTCCCCTTCTGTGTCTCTCCGGCATATGACCACAGATGTTGCGCCCACTAAACCAAACTTTCCAACTGTTCCTTTCTATAATTCCTTCCCCTTCTGTCTCTCTCCGGCATATGACCACAGATGTTGCGCCCACTAAACCAAACTTTCCAACTGTTCCTTTCTATAATTCCTTCCCCTTCTGTCTCTCTCCGGCATATGACCACAGATGTTGCGCCGACTAAACCAAACTTTCCAACTGTTCCTTTCTATAATTCCTTCCCCTTCTGTCTCTCTCCGGCATATGACCACAGATGTTGCGCTCACTAAACCCAACTTTCCAACTTTCTATTATTATTATTATTATTACTATTATTATTATTATTATTATTGTTGTCATTCTGGGCACAGCACAAGCCAGGATGAACAAACAACAGCTGGCACGGCTTCAGGAGCAAGTTCGCATTGGCGGCAAGGGCAGCGCGCGCCGGAAGAAGAAGGTTGTTCACCGCTCCGCTGCTACCGATGACAAGAAGCTGCAGAGCTCCCTTAAGAGGCTGGCGGCCAACACTATCCCTGGCATAGAGGAGGTAGGCACCGGCGGGGGTTCACACACACACACACACACACACACACACACACACCTCAGCTCAGGGGGACGGCTTGTGACCAGGTACTCGGCTGTGTCACCTCATGCTCAGGGGGACAGCTGGTGACAAGGTTCTAGGCTGTGTCACCTCATGCTCAGGGGGACAGCTGGTGACAAGGTACTCGGCTGTGTCACCTCATGCTCAGGGGGACAGCTGGTGACAAGGTTCTAGGGTGTGTCACCTCATGCTCAGGGGGACAGCTGGTGACAAGGTTCTAGGGTGTGTCACCTCATGCTCAGGGGGACAGCTGGTGACAAGGTTCTAGGCTGTGTCACCTCATGCTCAGGGGGACAGCTGGTAACAAGGTACTCGGGTGTGTCACCTCATGCTCAGGGGGACAGCTGGTGACAAGGTTCTAGGCTGTGTCACCTCATGCTCAGGGGGACAGCTGGTAACAAGGTACTCGGCTGTGTCACCTCATGCTCAGGGGGACAGCTGGTGACAAGGTTCTAGGCTGTGTCACCTCATGCTCAGGGGGACAGCTGGTGACAAGGTTCTAGGCTGTGTCGCCTCATGCTCAGGGGGACAGCTGGTGACAAGGTTCTAGGCTGTGTCACCTCATGCTCAGGGGGACAGCTGGTGACAAGGTTCTAGGCTGTGTCACCTCATGCTCAGGGGGACAGCTGGTGACAAGGTACTAAGCTGTGTCACCTCATGCTCAGGGGGACAGCTGGTGACAAGGTACTAGGCTGTGTCACCTCATGCTCAGGGCGACAGCTGGTGACAAGGTTCTAGGCTGTGTCACCTCATGCTCAGGGGGACAGCTGGTGACAAGGTTCTAGGCTGTGTCACCTCATGCTCAGGGGGACAGCTGGTGACAAGGTTCTAGGCTGTGTCACCTCATGCTCAGGGGGACAGCTGGTGACAAGGTTCTAGGCTGTGTCACCTCATGCTCAGGGGGACGGCTGGTGACAAGGTACTAGGCCGCATCACCCATCCATCTGCGTTGTCCCCAGGTCAACATGATTAAGGAGGATGGCTCGGTGATCCACTTCAACAGCCCCAAGGTTCAGGCGTCCCCCAGCGCCAACACCTTCGCTGTGTCGGGCCGGGCCGAGGACAAACAGATGGCTGAGATGCTGCCGGGGATCATCAACCAGCTTGGCGTCGACGGTCTACACCATCTGAAACGCCTGGCAGCCTCCCTCACAGCTGGTAAGATACACCAATTTTACCAGTAGTGCTTAGCGGGATTTTTTTCAATTTTTTTTCAATTTTTTTATGCCCTCGAGCGCCTTCCTTTCCTGTTGAAAAGAAAAGAAAAGGGTTGGTAAGCTTCCAAACAAAATGCCGAACTCTGTGAACATGTTTCGTATTTCTCACCGTATAAGACGCTCTATGATTTGGCAAGGTATATTTAGAGGGAAAAAAACTCAACATTTTCCCTGAACTTAATGTATAAAATCGTCCCTCAAATAGTACGGTTTCCAATAGTCATTTTCGGCTTTATACGGATTGTTGTAGAAGATCTTTTAGTGGAAAAATTTGGGCGGCTTTTCCGATACCCTACGTAGCCCCTGTCCACCCAGCAGTGTACCAGGTATTAATCGGGGGTTGTGTCCCGTCTCCTGGGGTCTGTTCCCTTCTCCTATAATTCCTTCCCCTTCTGTCTCTCTCCGGCAAATGACCACAGATGTTGCGCTGACTAAACCAAACTTTCCAACTGTTCCCTTCTCCTATAATTCCTTCCCCTTCTGTCTCTCCGGCATATGACCACAGACGTTGCGCCCACTAAACCAAACTTTCCTTGTCTGTCTCTCTCCGGCATATGACCACAGATGTTGCGCCGACTAAACCAAACTTTCCTCCTGAATTTGACCTCTCTTTCGGCCACCTCCTTGGATTCTTTTTATAGGAGCAGCGAGTAGCGGGCTTTTTTTATTATTGTTTCCATTTTTTGTGCCCTTGAGCTGTCTCCTTTGGTGTAGAAAAAGAGAGAAATTAAGGCTGTCACTCCTGTACTCCCAGCCATCTTTTGCTACGATTTTTGAACCTCCTCCTTATGTATATTTTTGTGTGCTTCCAGGCGGTGCTTCAGCTGGAGGAGTAGATGATGGCGATGATGTTCCCACTCTGGTTGAGAACTTTGAGGCTGCCAGCATGTCAGACACGGGCCAGCTCTGAGTGTAGGTGGGTGGGTGTTTTGGAGCACTGGGCTGTGAGGGGCAGGTGTGTGTTGGGGACAGGTGTGTGAGGCTTGGGAGGGATTCTGTGGCGACCTTTTCAGTTAAGAAGTTACCTTTGTGAATACCCCCAAGATATCCATTGCAGCAAAGGGATTCTGTGGCGACCTTTTCAGTTAAGAAGTTACCTTTGTGAATACCCTCAAGATTTCCATTGCAGCAAAGGGATTCTGTGGCGACCTTTTCAGTTAAGAAGTTACCTTTGTGAATACCCTCAAGATTTCCATTGCAGCAAAGGGATTCTGTGGCGACCTTTTCAGTTTAGAAGTTACCTTTGTGAATACCCTCAAGATATCCATTGCAGCAAAATATTTAGCAGATATATGAAGGCGTCCCCCACCTGTCGGGCGGGCGAGTTACATTCTTGGAGAAGCAATTATGGAAGCAAACACTCATATAGCAAAGTTGAGGATTGATGGGATTAAATCAGATGTATTTCCAGAATTGTACATTAATTGACGTATGGTACTTCTACGACAAGCTGGTGGGTGGGAGGTGGCGGCTTGGGGGTCAGGCAAGGTCAGAACCACCCAGCACCTTGCCACACACTCTCAACACCTCCCCCTTCCTGTTATCTGTCAGCTATTCACTACCTTGAAATGAATTTATTTAGATCATTGAATAATCGTAAAAGGTTATACAGCTTGTTTCGTTTTTCGGATAATAACAAACTTAATAACTTGACAGCATTGGAATACAGTCAACCGTCAAATAGTACGGTTTCCAAGAGTTCTGGTTTTATGTGGATTTTCTAAGAAGATTTTTTAGGAGTTTTAAATTTCCTGCTTGTCGGGAAATTTAAAAATCCTAAAAAAATCATCTTAGAAAATCCACATAAAAACAAAATCGAACTATTGGAAACTGTACTATTTGAGGGTCGACTGTAGCTTAACTATAGAACCTGTACTAGGGAGCATAGACCATGTGTTGTGAGCTGCTTTGTGTGTTCCAGTCAGTGCCGTGGAGCCTGAACACACCGCCCAAACCTTCCCACAAACACACTATCGGAAACTGTACTATTTGAGGGTCGACTGTAGATTGACTATAGAACCCCTGATAGGAAGCATAGACCATGTGTTGTGACCTGCCTTGTGTGTTCCAGTCAGTGCCGTGGAGCCTGAACACACCGCCCAAACCTTCCCACAAACAAACTCATGAATTAGTATTAATAAAGATGCAAGGAAAAATGTAGGTTATGTTGCTTGTTTTACCTCAATGTTGCTGTGTGTGTGTGTGTGTGTGTGTGTGTGTGTGTGTGTGTGTGTGTGTGTGTGTGTGTTTACCTGGTTGTAGTTACATGAGGCCTGGGCTTACCCCTCCTCATCTTCCTCCTCCTCCTCCTCCTCCTCCTTCTTCTTCTTCTTCTTCTTCTTCTTCATCTTCCTCCTCCTCCTCCTCCTCTTACCCCTCCTCTTCCTCCTCCTCCTTCTTCTTCTTCTTCATCTTTCTCCTCCTCCTCCTCCTCCTTCTCCTCCTCCTTCCTTTTTTTCTCCTCCTTTACCTCCTCCGCCTTAACCCTCCTCCTTCCTCCTCCTTCTTCATCTTCCTCCTCCTCTACCTCCCCCACCTCCTCCTCCTCCTCCTCCCCTTCCCTACCACTATATGAAAAACAAAACACAGGAAAAGTCACATTTTCTTTATTGGGTAAAATTTGAAAGCGTTTTAACAGTCCCAGCGACAACACACGTACACACACACACACACACACTGGTCACCTAACTACCTCACACCAGGAAGAGAGGAAGGCTCGGGTCACTGCCTGAACTCTTTACTACCAAGGTCACTGCTATGCCGCCCCTTGCAACACAGAACTCGCTGATCTCTGCTGGGAGGGGAACTTGCTTGTAGGTCAGTGCCGGGAGGTGGGTGTGCTTTACTGCTGGTGTCTGCTGCCTGCTGCCTGCTTTTAGACTCCTCCTGTGCCGGGATAGAAAGAACATTGTGTCGGTAATTATAGAGGGGAGTGGGAGGTATACAGGGCCTGGCTTCGTGGTGCAGTGGTTAGCACACTCAGCTCACAACCGAGAGACCCCGGGTTTGATTCCCAGGCGGAGTGGAAAAATTTGGGCGGCTTTTCCGATACCCTATGTAGCCCCTGTCCACCCAGTAGTGTACCAGGTATTAATCGGGGGTTGTGTCCCGTCTCCTGGGGTCTGTTCCCTTCTCCTATGATTCCTTTCCCTTCTGTCTCTCTCCGGCATATGACCACAGATGTTGCGCCCACTAAACCAAACTTTCCAACTGTTCCCTTCTCCTATAATTCCTTCCCATTCTGTCTCTCTCCGGCATATGACCACAGATGTTGCGCCCACTAAACCAAACTTTCCAACTGTTCCCTTCTCCTATAATTCCTTCCCCTTCTGTCTCTCTCCAGCATATGACCACAGATGTTGCACCCACTAAACCAAACTTTCCTTGCCTGTCTCTCTCCGGCATATGACCACAGATGTTGCGCCCACTAAACCAAACTTTCCTTGCCTGTCTCTCTCCGGCATATGACCACAGATGTTGCACCCACTAAACCAAACTTTCCTTGCCTGTCTCTCTCCGGCATATGACCACAGATGTTGCGCCCACTAAACCAAACTTTCCTTGCCTGTCTCTCCGGCATATGACCACAGATGTTGCCCACTAAACCAAACTTTCCTTGCCTGTCTCTCTCCGGCATATGACCACAGATGTTGCACCCACTAAACCAAACTTTCCTTGCCTGTCTCTCTCCGGCATATGACCACAGATGTTGCACCCACTAAACCAAACTTTCCTTGCCTGTCTCTCTCCAGCATATGACCACAGATGTTGCACCCACTAAACCAAACTTTCCAACTGTTCCCTGTCTCTCAAGTGTTCTATCCTGTCATTCTCCTTTCATTATAGTGGCGAGTGGGGTACCTACCTACAGGGGTGGGTGCAGGGGTGGTGGTGTGCAGGGCATTGAGGGCTGCGATCTGCTCTGGGGTGGGAATGAACGCCTTCACAGCTGGCGGGATGAACGCATCGATGGCTGGGGGCAGAGAACACACATTGGGGCTGGCAGACACACACACACACACACACACAAACACACAGACACACATAACTTCATACTCTTCAAAAATTTATATATTGATGATTATTAAATTCAATGTGATTTTTGGCATTTTTAGAATCATGTCAAGCGTTTGTTGCTATTCAGAAGTGATGCGTCGAGGTTTAAATGACATCACGGCTTCTAGAAAGTGCTTGAGGAAAGGCCGAGTTTAGTTTTGTACTGGAGGAAGTGTGTGTGTGTGTGTGTGTGTGTATTTTTTATATGTGTACGCCTATAGCTCCGGTAGGCTTGCTTGAGGGGCCTGGATGGTGTTCGCCCCCAGCTCGTCATGGCGCAGGCAAGTGTTTATAGTGGCGCCATCTTCTCCTGGCTCATGCTGCCCCCCGGAACTCCTCCTTGATTCACTTGGACGGTTTCCTCTAGAGTCCGGGTTGATGGGTGGTCTTCAGGACAGCATGTGGGTAGTTTTAAGCCACTCGGCGGTGACTGAAAAATCCCAGGTGGTAGCGTGGGGATTCGAACCCGCGTCGTCCATCACACGGTGAATGTGGGCCCGGCACACTACCACTCACCCACCGCCTACCCCTGTGTGTGTGTGTGTGTGTGTGTGTGTCCAAGAGAGCAGCCACCATACCAGCAGGGGGTCCAACAGGGGCAGGCATGGGGGCAGGGAGGGCCGAGGCGGAGGAGGCAGCCATGACCACCAGGAGACAGAAGATCGTGAATGTACGCATGGTTGTGGTTGGTGAGCTGTGGGAGGGAGAGAGTAACATATATATTATCACGTATATATGAATGTAATATAATGTCAAAATAACACTTAACCCTTTCATTGCTTAGCGCTCACAACGAGACTATCCCCTCAGGCGCGCTCGGGCACCCCAGCGAGGGAAGGGGATCTCTTTTAACCGATGGGAAGGGGATCTCTTTTAACCGATGGGAAGGGGATCTCTTTTAACCGATGGGAAGGGGATCTCTTTTAACCGATGGGAAGGGGATCTCTTTTAACCAATGGGAAGGAGATCTCTTTTAACCGATGGGAAGGGGACCTCTTTTAACCGATGGGAAGGGGATCTCTTTTAACCGATGGGAAGGGGATCTCTTTTAACCGATGGGAAGGGGATCTCTTTTAACCAATGGGAAGGGGATCTCTTTTAACCGATGGGAAGGGGATCTCTTTTAACCGATGGGAAGGGGATCTCTTTTAACCAATGGGAAGGAGATCTCTTTAACCGATGGGAAGGGATCTCTTTAACCAATGGAAGGGGACCTCTTTTAACCGATGGGAAGGGGATCTCTTTTAACCAATGGGAAGGGGATCTCTTTTAACCGATGGAGGGGATCTCTTTTAACCGATGGGAAGGGATCTCTTTTAACCGATGGGAAGGGGATCTCTATTAACCGATGGAAGGGGATCTCTTTTAACCGATGGGAAGGGGATCTCTTTTAACCGATGGGAAGGGGATCTCTTTTAACCGATGGGAAGGGGATCTCTTTTAACCGATGGGAAGGGGATCTCTTTTAACCAATGGGAAGGGGATCTCTTTTAACCGATGGGAAGGGGATCTCTTTTAACCGATGGGAAGGGGATCTCTTTTAACCGATGGGAAGGGGATCTCTTTTAACCGATGGGAAGGGATCTCTTTAACTGATGGGAAGGGGATCTCTTTTAACCAATGGAAGGGGATCTCTTTAACCGATGGGAAGGGACCTCTTTAACCAATGGGAAGGGGATCTCTCTTTTAACCAATGGGAAGGGATCTCTTTAACCGATGGGAAGGGACCTCTTTAACCGATGGGAAGGATCTCTTTTAACCGATGAAGGATCTTTTAACCAATGGGAAGGGACCTCTTTTAACCGATGGGAAGGGATCTCTTTAACCAATGGGAAGGGGATCTCTTTTAACCGATGGGAAGGGGATCTCTTTTAACCGATGGGAAGGGGACCTCTTTTAACCGATGGGAAGGGGATCTCTTTTAACCGATGGGAAGGGGATCTCTTTTAACCGATGGGAAGGGGATCTCTTTTAACCGATGGGAAGGGGATCTCTTTTAACCGATGGGAAGGAGATCTCTTTTAACCGATGGGAAGGGGATCTCTTTTAACCGATGGGAAGGAGATCTCTTTTAACCGATGGGAAGGAGATCTCGGTTAACCGATGGGAAGGGTCTCTCTTTTAACCGATGGGAAGGAGATCTCTTTTAACCGATGGGAAGGGGATCTCTTTTAACCGATGGGAAGGAGATCTCTTTTAACCGATGGGAAGGGGATCTCTTTTAACCGATGGGAAGGAGATCTCTTTTAACCGATGGGAAGGGGACCTCTTTTAACCGATGGGAAGGGGATCTCTTTTAACCGATGGGAAGGGGATCTCTTTTAACCGATGGGAAGGTGATCTCTTTTAACCGATGGGAAGGGGATCTCTTTTAACCGATGGGAAGGGGATCTCTTTTAACCGATGGGAAGGATCTCTTTTAACCGATGGAAGGGACCTCTTTTAACCGATGGGAAGGGGATCTCTTTTAACCGATGGGAAGGAGATCTCTTTAACCGATGGAAGGGGACCTCTTTAACCGATGGGAAGAGATCTCTTTAACCGATGGGAAGGGACCTCTTTAACCGATGGGAAGGAGATCTCTTTTAACCGATGGGAAGGGGATCTCTTTTAACCGATGGGAAGGGGACCTCTTTTAACCGATGGGAAGGGGATCTCTTTTAACCGATGGGAAGGGGACCTCTTTTAACCGATGGGAAGGGGATCTCTTTTAACCGATGGGAAGGGGATCTCTTTTAACTGCTGTATCTCAAAAACTATTCATCACAGCTACAAAACAAAACCACCATTGGAAAGAGGAGGCCAAGATCTATACGATTCTCCTGCGAACATACAGGCACGTTGAGGGGGTGTTGCCTCTGAAGATGTACATTTATACGTGCGCGACGGTCGGCCGTAAGGCAACTACTGTAGATCTCTTGATGATGGGGCTGGCAGGGCAGTATTGACAACTATTTGGTCAACGAATCAGGCAGGTGATTGGTGAAGCTATGTCGCTATATTGGGCAAGAACATCCACTAGTTGTCCGTAGATTTGCCGCGCTGGGCTGATATGATTTTCCACCAAATTTAATGAACACACTCAATCCTGTGTTGTGAGAATTAGTGTTGGAACGCACTCATACGCGGGAGATTTGAGTGCAGCTGGAGGTCACAGCGAGCGTTTAGCACCACCAACAAATACACCTAATGTCTGCTGTGTGCGTTTAGCAATGAAAGGGTTAGACAAGGTTAACAAGAGGCTGAAAACACACACACAAAAAAAATGAGAAAAAATCACCCCTCACACAAACCATTTCATAATATATATCAAAGCATTTGTGATCAGATTATGTATCATCTATTTTGGGGGTTTATATCATGGCACAAATTTGGCCCGTCGCTGCTACACGGTAAAGCCACAAATTTGTCGCTGCTACAGTAAAGCCACAAATTTGGTCGTCGCTGCTACACGGTAAAGCCACAAATTTGGCCCGTCGCTGCTACACGGTAAAGCCACAATTGTGGCCCGTCGCTGCTACACGGTAAAGCCACAAATTTGGCCGTCGCTGCTACGGTAAAGCCACAAATTTGGCCCGTCGCTGCTACACGGTAAAGCCACAAATTTGGCCCGTCGCTGCTACACGGTAAAGCCACAAATTTGGCCCGTCGCTGCTACACAGTAAAGCCACAAATTTGGCCCGTCGCTGCTACACGGTAAAGCCACAAATTTGGCCCGTCGCTGCTACACGGTAAAGCCACAAATTTGGCCCGTCGCTGCTACACGGTAAAGC